>NC_041816.1:887500-1187500 GCF_900964775.1 Scleropages formosus | reverse complement strand
TCTCTTTGTAGCCACGCCAGGCAGCCTGGATAGTGCAGGCCGCCACAACCCGGCGGTCGCTGCACAATCTCCAGCTCCTCTGAATTACCAGGGCCGCTTCTCTCCAAAGCAGGAATCGCCGACGCTCCCAGTAGGACCGCCAGGCAGACTGCAGGTATAGGGCAGCACTCTTGCGGAGGTCATGGTCAGGCTCCGCCTCCCCATCGGCTTGCTGCTGCTGACACCTTCTCCACCACCGCTGTAGACAGTCAGAGATAGAGCACAAATTTGTGAACCAACCTCTTTGAGGTAGAGACCTGAGAAATAACCAGTGATTATTCATAAAAGTAAAT
This sequence comes from Scleropages formosus, assembly GCF_900964775.1. Lineage (NCBI taxonomy): Eukaryota > Metazoa > Chordata > Actinopteri > Osteoglossiformes > Osteoglossidae > Scleropages > Scleropages formosus. The sequence continues at coordinate 1,187,168 of NC_041816.1, read as the reverse complement.
AAACTTTAAACTAGTTTTGTGCTTCACAAATTATTGTATAATTTTTTTAAACCAATACCCAAATACAAGACATTAAATACATCAATTAAGCAAATACAACCGTAACTTTCATCATACTGTATTTGTTTTGTGTGTCCATTATGATGGACTCATCAATGGGGGAGATCAACGTCAAGTTAAATTAATTCCACAAAAAGTCAACTATTTTCCTCTTGGAGACAGGGAGCCTCTCGGGTGACCAGAGTAAAACAATAACATTTAAAATAGACTTGACCTTTTAGACCTTCTCACACTATCACTGAACAGTATACATATTCCTTCCTTTCCAGTTATTTTCATATTCATCATTTAAGTCTCTCTTCCTCACCGAGTGTCTGCTTTAGTTCAGCGTTTCCTTCAATTTACCCTATTTTTCCATCAGTCAGGAAAATCCCTTGATAATAGAGCTCCCTTTCTCAATCAGCAGTTCCAAAAAAAACTGCCTCTGCACAGCACTTTCCAGCTAAAGAGGGGGCTACTTGAAACAAATGAACAACGGAACAGACCTCATCAGTCATGATTCACAGCCAGCTTCCATAACCTGCACTTTCCTCTCCGGCAGCTTTTAAGACAGGCTGTCCTTAGGGACCTTTAGTTAGACTTCTCGCTCAGATGGGTAGACAAGATATCATTGAAGAATTACATCCACTCACTATGCACTGCTGACAAACATTACAGTAAGTGACTGCTGCCAGTTTTAGTGGACTTTGGGAGGCTGACACACTCGCGCAGACCCACCTGGATGCGGCATGCTGCTTTCCTCATGTTTTGGAAGCGTCTCCTCTCCACTAAAGCTCGAAAGCGCCGCTGTAGTGCTACAATCCGGCACAAAACCTCCTGATGGAGCAGGTCCTGGAGCCGCTGGCGAGCTCCCTCTCGGAGAAACACCTGGGGGCCAGGGTGAGATCAGCTGTGGTGTTTGGGAGTTGGGGAGGGGGCAGAGGGGTCACAAATGGGACACAAGTGCCCCGGAGAGGTGGACCACTAATGACAGACCCTGCCACAGTCCACAGGGGTGAGGGGTGCTCCATCCCACTGTAGCTGGGACTATTGCTGTGTTGTGTGTATGTGTGATTAGTGATTTGGGTGCACACATGGATGTAAATTGTAATGCTTCTTTTAGCTGGTAATGTCCAGAGGAAATGTACCGCTAGACTAAAATGTAAGCTGTTCTAACTGCTATTCAGCTTGGACTGATAATACATTTTCTGGAAATTTAACTTCTGAATAAAATTAGTAAAGCTTATGAAGAGGAACTTCTTGTATCAAAGAGCTTCATGGTTCAGTTAGCAGTTGATAGAATTTTTACTCAGTTTTACAGAGAATGTAGAAAATAGAAGGCAATATCAAAGCAGAGAAATTCAGCCTGAGCAGGTTCCTACCATTGAGAAGCCCACTTGGAATCCATCACGATCAAGATCCACCTGATGCAGGTAGGTGCTGATGCTTTGTTGTGTGGCGCCTGAGCCGTGGGGCAGCAGCACATGGAAATGACGAACAAAGTCCTGGATCACAGTAGACAAACATTTTTTTTTTACTTTAATAAGCCAGCTATGGTGGCTCTATGTAACTGAGAGCCCCTTCCAGGAATTAAGCCCCTTTGTGCTTAATATTTGCTGTGAAAACATGCGGTTTTGCAACAAAAGCCACAAATACTTGAGGTACATGACATCAGTGGACAAACATGCAGTCCTCCAACGTGCACGCCGCTTCAGGACAGACTGCATCATTTCACCTGATAGTCCAGTACAATCTCCCCTACGCCAAAGACGATGGGGGCGGCTTGGAAAACAGCTGCTGTGTTTATATAATTATTAGAGGGGGATTTCATTAAGAATAATAAGCTCCTCTGTACTGCAATGGATGGGGTATTGTGCAGATATCCTGCTAAGGAATTTAACCTACTCAAATATGTCTATGACAGAGGAAATATGGAGGCTACAGAGAAATAGTATATGGAATCTTCTACTCAAAATTGCAACTAGGGTATTGCAATAAAAGTAACATCAAGGCACCAAAGTGGTACAGGAAAGCAATTCCATGCAAACAGCAAAGCTGGTATCAATGATGACGAGCCTGTGATTAGCTGAGATGACAAAGGAACATGGTAGCAATAATAACCCTAAAAATAAGATGGTTAAGTAAGGTGAAATGGCAAGGAAAAGTATAATCTTTCCATAACCTACAGTGATGCTAAAATGCTACTGTCACACTTAAAATAAACCCTAAACCTTTCACACCTGTCAAATCAAATCACTGGAGACACACTAAAGAGCACATGTTGACAATGTCCTTCAAAAGTGCATGACCATGACCTGGAAGGTGTACTTGATGCTGTATCCTGATTGGCAGATGCGGACGGTCTCCAGCATGCCTGTGTAGCGCAGCTGCCTCAGCACCAGACCATCATTGAAACGCATGGGGAGCTGTGCATGGAGGGAGGACAAAAGATGGCATTAGCGTTTCAATCGTCCACTCCTTTCAACTGACATCAACTAGACCCACATGCAAGGTCCAAGAAGAGACCCTCCCGTGTACTTCGTACTACAGTGGTCTACAAACATTCAGCAGAAACAAGAAATATCACAGAGATCCTGCTGTCACTTCTTGATAGGATTTTATGAAGTTAATCCTTGTTGTGCGCTTTGAGACTCAACTACATGACCGCATGCGGTACTGTCAATCTCTGTTAGCTCCAGGACGCACAGACTTCACACATTCCTGAATGCAGATGGTGGGAAACACGTACCTTCTCAGCATTTGAGCGTATACATTTCACAAAGTAAGGCTCCGACTGGCTAAGCGTCTCCATTAGCTTATTCAGAGAAGCCTGTGTAAGAAGAAGGAAAAATGTTTTCAACATTACAAGCTAATTTTCTGGGGAATAAAAACAGGCTACATGAAAAACCGCCCGCTTCCTGGAGATCTGTTTTGTCTATTTTTGTTGTAGGGTGGAGTGATAAAATGGTATTGTTTTCATGTGTGAAAATTCCATTCCATGCTTTAATAACCATGTATCCCTCAACAAAAAAAAAATAGCTTCAAGTGTAGTAAACTGCTGCCTGTATCTGGAAGGTGGGATTTCAGAGGCAATCACACTGGGCTCCAAGGAGTGTGTTAGAGAAGTGCTGCTTTGAGCTACAGATGTCCAGGTGGGATATGCTGCTATTTTGATGGTCAGAAACACACATTCTCCACTCAGGAGATTTAAGCAATCAACCTGGTAACAGGATGTGTCCTGGGTTACTACCTGCAGGTGTAGTCACTGACACATTTCAGAAGGATTTCTGTAGCGGGCACTGGGGGAGGTGGAAAACACAAAGCCTTTAGGCCTGTTTATGTGAGTGCCAGGAAAGATAACGGAACCTGGAAACACATATATATGTACCATTCAGGCCTCTCTTTTTTTTTTTTTTTTTTTTTTTTTTAATTACAGAAAAAATTGGGTGCCTCAGACTAGTCACATGTAAAACTCTTTGTCATAAGGACGTTCGAAAAATAACACTTCGGCCAAAGAATGAACCCCTGCCTTTAGGCAACTATGATGAGAAAAGTTCATCTCTTTCGTGGGATTTAAAAATACGAGGTGGCAAGTGGTCCAAGAACAACAACGCAGTAGGTGGGACAGGATTCTGGCTGGACTGTGCTGAAGACACACCCTGTCTCATACAGCTCTCTGTAAACACTGAGGCTCTCCCTGCATGGCTGCCTAGAAGATGACTAAGTCAGGCTTAGGGGGGCGCTGTGCAGCAGCTTATACAAAGTGAGCTCCACCTCAGTCGCAGGGAAGAAAGTCCGAGAACCTGGGAAGTCAGGGGTGGGCCAACTGACAGCTCTTTGGTATAAATGACTGGAATGCCTGTGTTAAAGTTGATAGCCAAGACTGATGGTAAATTAATAATGTGAGCAGAGAAATAACTGAAGACAGAGTGAAGGGAGGGGAAAAATAAACCCTGAATGATGAATTTGCATGATGAATGTGACTGGACCATGAGAGACAAGCACGAGTTGACCACATGACGGAGTGGAATGGAGTGTGGGTCACCACAGTGCTGCTGCTCTAACCTGGAACTGGGCACTGATGCTGGGTGGCTTCTTTTTCTTGTGCAGGTGCAACAGTGACTTGGTGATGCGGTCGTGCAGCGTCAGACTGCTCAGGTACCTGAGAGACTTGACATCCAGCAGGTGCTGTGGGGGTGTGAGGGTAGGACATTCACACTGAGTCTGGACCAGTGATACAGTTCGTTCATCATACTGCCACAGCTACATAGCCTTACCTTTGGAAGACTGGGTTTTGACTTGTAGTTTTTGTTCCGCCTGTAAAACATAACATTTCTCAGATGATGTGAATTCAAATGGACAAATAACATCTTAAATGTTCAACAGTTAAACTGTGCCTGATGAGAGGACCTTGAAAGGAAAAGAACAACACTGAGATAAGTACGCAGTAAGAGGGTGGGAGAAAGGAGGCAACATTCCCAAACAATACAGCATGTCAAAGCCAGCACAGGAATAAAAGACCAACCGTAACATTAGCGTGTAACTCACATGAGGATGCCATGTGCTCTCTCCAGGAGTTTGCTACTGGTGGAGTTCAGGAAGATACCATCATCCTCTATCCCGGAGCCCGAGGAGGAGAGCCGGCTCTGTCGCCCAGAGTGCCCATTCCAGCCCACGTTAAAGCTGTCCCTATGAGAGGACCCAACAGATGCCCACCGTCAGAACGCAGGAAAAGCACAGAATCCCCCTACTGAATCTAGAGCAGATGCATAACTCAGGCTGCTTTACAAGAGTTTAAAATCTATCAAATTCTTCAAAATACTTGAAATCTCAGTCTCCTGAAAGCCACCTACAAAACCCACCAATATGCCATCTACTGTATGCCTATAATTCTAAGTGCAGTATTCTGACCCTTATGTAAAACTGCAGGCTAAGCCATCACCCAGAGTGACAGGCAGGTTTAACAGGGTAGCTCAAAACCCAGCAAAGTCACTCCACAGCGATACAGCGAGACCCGAGGGAAAACGGCATTTGCTTCAGCCATCTGCGGTATCAGAGGAAGAGGGACCAGAACTCAGCCGCCATCGGGGCACGCTTTGCATGCTGCCACGCTGAGGTTTGTTTTTCTGGCTGCACATGAGTTACACACTGTTGCAGTAAACACACCACACAGATACTAGCGTAATAACAGCGCTGCCCTGTTAAAGTGACCCATTTTGATGGGAATATCACAAAAAAGGAATCATACAGAGGAACTGTGGGTAACCAGAAGTTTTATGTCAATTTCAGAGATACTGCCAAATTTTTTATAATGAACACCCATTCTGGTCTTTTGTTTTTATAAACAGACAAGACTTCTTCGGAAACAGGTTCCATTTCCACGTTTAGCCTTAGTAATGACCTTACCTGTAATATACTTAATTTTTGCAAAGTCATCTTCCTCCTGGGGTCTGTTATTGTGTACGGCAAACATTCTGTAAAATCAGTACTGCTGAGCAACAAGAAGGCTAAGGGGTAATAAATTTACCAGACTCTGATCCCATGGATTTTGCAATATTTTCTTTTGCGGTGAAACTGAGAAATGAAGCAGACTTAACACATTTTTCTCCACTCTCTGCTGCACATACTCAGCCTCCGGCACAGTCTGAGGAACATTTCAGAGAAGTCCACTCCACCTGTGACCTTGTGGTCTCCTCAGGATGGCAGTTTCCTATGGAAATGGTGTGAAAAGCACCCAGGAGGACTGCCTTCCTCTAAACCACACAAAACTCTGTCAGTATTAAATAAAAACAGGCTAATTTAAACCCCCAGTAAAACTTTACACTAATTTCTCACCATTATTAGTGGAGAGGTGGTTCTATACATTCTGCTGATTTAGAAGCTTGGCCGATTGCACGATCCTGAGTGGGAACCATAAATACAATCACTTCCCTAAAGAAGTGTGGGCGCAAGGTCCTGGTGGAAATACACAAGCTTTCCTTCAAGGCTTTTCTCCTGTCAGGGGCTATAAATACTGGGGGGCCCTGGCTTCCATCTCCTCTCTGGCTTCATTGTGAGCGTTCCATCAGGTGTACGGTCCAGCAAGCCCAATGAGGGCTGGGCAGCAACCAGGAAACGGAACAAAGATGAGGAACTTTCCTCGGCAATGTGAACATGTTCTTTCTCACAACTTATGTGTTAACATAAGCACAATAACAGCACACCTCTTACGCATGCCAGCCTCCATTTCCTGGCAACAGAACATAACCGTCATTTTGAATAAACTTTATTTTAAATCTAAGCAGCCAAGAGCACATTCCCCAGCAGAAATAAGTTCCCCTGTGTGAGCATTGCTGACCACCACTAACAGTAGAAGGCTTGCAGAACAATGCACAGTACTTGGCCAGTGGATGTCATACAGTGGATGCCTGGTGGGAACACAATAGATGACGATGACTCCACCTGATGACTGGCCACCTGACAATGGCCAACGGAAACACCCAGCAAAGAGTGAACACAAATGTCAGACAACGCAAATCATGAAACAGACTGGCTGCAATGAAAAGGAACGAACACTTCACTTCACAAAAAAGTTTGACTTGCCGGCAGCACACTATAGACAAAATTTTATTTCAGTTTATTAAATACAAAATATCTTTATTGTATTCTTTAAAAGAAATACAAATTTACATAAACGTTAATATATTCGTTCCTTATCCATTTACATGCAGGAAAGATATTGTGAATGTTGCTATTATTACTACTACTATCATCGTTGTTACACTGAGAAAAAACTAAAAAAAAAAAATGTGAACATAAACCAGCCTTGGGGAATGTGCCCTCTTGTTGCAAACAATTACCACCTCCTTAAGACTGCTAAATGCATGTTGTAAGAATAAATACAGAGCAGCATTATAGTTTGTAATTATGGGTACACCAGCTTTTGATGGCATACAATAAGTCTAAATTAACATGTCACTACTATGTGATTTAACGTAGAAACATTAATTGCCATTTTGGGGTCTCTTTCTTAGGAAAAGGTAGTTTCTTGTAATGTGCTGAGACTATGTGTAATTCAATGGTTGCTCTGAAGAGGATGATGGAAAGAATGAGTATTTATCAGTCTCCAGGTCGCCTTACGAACACATATCTGCAGCTTCATGTCATGCCCAGGAAGCAGCTGCATGGGGCTTTGCGGTCACTTGGTAACTCAAAAAAGGCATGCATGGTCACAAATCATGCTGGGCCACTTTTTATGGCCAGGGCTCGTCGTGAACAAAACCGTTGTTGTTGCCCTGCCTGGGCTAGGCAGGGTGGTAACCTCCAACTGTTGTGGTAATTAAGGAGGAATGAGACTCCGGGGGTCGCAGGCCTCTCCATGGTCAGTGCACAAGCGTGAAGTGGCGTTAAAAATCCAACTGGGCCCAAAGCGCATAGCTACTTTTTAGAATTTAATTTGAAGAATGTTTTGGCTTGTTCCACAGGAAGGACTTCACCTCCAATAAAGAGCCACCACCTGTAGCCCATTGGTTCCACAGAGGACAACTAACACCAAGTATGTGTCCACATGCCTCTTGGCAGATCTCTGGTGAGGGGAGGTATGGTGAGGAGTGTGGCCGTGCAGCAACTGTGCTCATGCTCAGGCCACAAAGAGCAGCAGTGATGAGGCCCGCATGTGCAGGGAGGCAGGGGTTACTCACCTGGCAGGCTTCTCGTTTATTGTGTTAGGGCTGTGCAGGTCTGACAGAGGCATCCGGGGACTCTTCCGGGTAATGCCTAGATCAACAGAGCGAGAAAGGGTATTACAGGGGACAATCATTTACAGAAAAAAAAGCTCCTTGAAACTTTTAAAAACATTACTTCAAAAAGTGTCATAAATGACTGCTTGGCCTTAAATTATGGATTTAAAATTTACATTTACATTCATTTAGCTGATGCTTTTCTACAAAGCGACTTACAATGTTAGTCTACCTACAATTATTTACCCATTTGTACAGCAGGATTTTTTTACTGGAGCAATTTAGGACAAGTACCTTGCTCAAGGGTACTAAAGCCAGAGGCAGGGATCGAACCTGCAACTTTTGGGTCCAAAGGCAGTAAGCTCTAACCACAATGCTACCAGCTCCCAAGATGATCAAGTATTTAACATAGATAAAAAATAGAGGTGAGAATTATATTTTCTATTGTTTTTTATGTACAAAATATGACAAGAGATACATAGAGTAAGATTCAGATCTACTTACGTTTTCAAACTAAAATTACTACAATGGTTCAGAATACAGCATGGGACCATTCAGTCATAGGAAATGTAAATATAGACAATTTTCCCATCAAGTTAGTTTATTATTATTAGTCTCTCTTATTTTTGCAATCACAAAGAGAGCAATATTTGTTAATTCAGGGTATACAGTGTTAGGGTGGTGTTGCTAATGTCAGTGTGTGAGAAGGAACATCAATATGGACAGTGATTTACTGCAAACCTGTGAGCTACATCTAACAAATATGACATTTGAATTAAACACATTATCCTAGTGTGGATCACAGCATTCTCACAGGGTTACAAAAATCATTCTATACCATCTTTTGTCAGTCTTTAAAGACCAGCAAAGAAAACACAATTACCTTTGATAACCAATAAACCAGTTTCATTTGGTGATGGTTTTGAAAAAGCTGGTACTGCTGTATGTGGGATCACAGACAACATGCAAACATTGGCTAAATCTGACTCAACTCACATGAGCAAGTCCAGGGACATTTCATCAAGGTCTTGATCTTTACAATGTTGCAAAAGTAAGTTTCACTTGAAGATAAAACGTACACAATGCTGGTTTATTTATCCATAACTACCCAAATGTAACCTACTTTTTTTTCCAGTCTACCCAGCACAATGTCACAACTCAGTCTTAACTCAGACTTTTCATACTGAATTTTCTTTACTGTGGAAAATAGATTCCTTTACACAACCAAAGACCTCTAAGTTGCCAACTGCTTAAGTAATGGCATATTATATGTTGCACTATGACCTCCCTCACACAGGCAAAGGACCTTTCATGACACACATACACCCATCAGCAGTGCTTATAGGGTGATTACAGTTGTGTGAAGAGCCTGACCTCTCCTTGATACCTTAGCCACTCACCGTGTTGTCCTCAGTCGCTGTCCCTCCAGGTCATCTGGAGGGACAGCATTCCAACCAGGTTTGCTCATGTCCTACTCATGACTTCAGTGGAGCAATTGTGTGTGTATAAGAACCCAGGTGAGGCTGCGGTACCTGACCATGCTGAAAGGGACATGCGGTATGGGTACTGCCCATGATGAATGTTGTTAGTGGGGGGGCAGAGAAACCTGTGTGTCATGCAGGGATGATGGGTGATACTGCTCACGCAGGCAGGACAAGCGAGGGAGAGGAGGGGAAAGCTGGGGGGGGGGGGGGGGGGGGGGGCGTGTAGAGAAGGGAGGTTGTGGAGACCAACTAACATCCAGACTACATTATCTGTTGAAGGACAGAATGTATGTGGGCTTTTTAAAGACTTTTTTGGGCAAGTTGTCAACTGTAATTCCTGTTTCATGCACTCAGCCAATTCATTATGCAATCTGTTGTGAAATGTGTCACTCACTACATTTGGCAAAATCAAGTAACGGGAATAAACTATTTAAGTATGATATTTATCTACTTGTATGCTGAAATAAATTCTGAAATTGTGGGATAAGCACTAAAATGCCCAGAAATCTTGTTTGGCAGAAACGATATAACTGTGATAGTGAAATGGTCTCTGTGTACTAGACTGTACTGTGTTTGACTTCAGAGAGAAGCATCCAAGCATGAAGTCAGGGAAGGCAAGTGAGAGATGCAGTCGGTCCCCTTTTACCCCATGATGTGTGAGGTGAGCAGACAGAACTGTGATCCTTACTGTACTTCTCCTCCTTGCACCTCTGTAGGATCTCTAAGCTCCTCTGGTGCACAGGGTGATGCAGAAAGCTAAAACTATCCACACTTTTCAAAACTGTACAGGGAGCAGCACCATCATGCCCTTGGAAAGCAAAATAAATAAAATAAATAAAAAAGGAAAAATAAAAGAAAGAAACAAAATAAGAGGAACAAAAAAGAGAGAGACAGAAGACAGATTATACAGGGAGGAATGACAGAGCTGTCTACAAGAAAAATATCTCTAAGGCTTACAGAAAACAGTCACGCTTAGCTACAGTACAGATGGTGTGGCCTTAAACTTCCCATTAATTTCAGTTCAGTTCCCTGCATGGTTGACCCATCGGCCCTCTATTTGCGAGTGTGTCACAGCTGTGGTTTTAGGTGGGAACGCAATGTAATCGGCAACTAGCTTTCAGGCCCTCTGGCTAAGCATCCTCTGGCTAATGCTGTGAAAAGGAGCATGCTCCCATTCACAGCTGACTGACTTCTTTATAAGGCGGCCCATGTCTCTCAATGACCCCTTGGAGCTGCCCTGGATGGACCAGTGCAGATGAAGACCTGCACTTCAGCTGAATTACTACAATCCACACTCAGGCAACACCCTCCATCCTACAGGACAACACAACTTGTCAGTCACTGTGAGCAAAGTAAAAGTTTGGAAAAAGAGGATACACTCAATCTTAGCGCTGCAGGAATGCCAGAGCATGGAAATGTAGCCTTTGCTTCAGTTTTCACGATCTGTAAAATGTCTCAAACACTTCTGTCTCCTTTGGCTTCCCTTCTCACTAGTGGCTGCTGCTGTGGCATTAAACAAGCTACAGAAAAACTGCCATCAACTGAGAGACAGCTGCAGAAGGCACGTGCCATTTGGCAGCCAGTAAGCGGAGTGGACACAGAGCAGGACCTCGGCAGCATTGCAGCAACACACAGACACACAAACTCACACACCACGTAGACACTGTTTTAAATGTCGCAGCTTCATCTAAGAGCAAAAAAAACCTACTGCATCACAGCGTATGCTGCAGTGTAATGATTTAACGCAACTTTGTAAAAATGTATATTAGGAAACAGAAAATGTAGCGTACTGTCAGCCATTCTGACACCAGCTAATGGCATAATATTCCATTTAACAGCAGGAATATTATCATAACCTCTGCTCTGTACTAACCTAGGACACAATGAAACAGGGACAAGAGGTGGCACTGTAGTTAAGCTATTGGACAGCTATTCACAGGCAGGTAGCTCACAACCCAGGAGAGAATCGTTTTCAATTATGTTTCAGAAAGTCAGGTAAGAAAAGCACAAGTCTGCTTCAGCAAAACGGGCAAAACACAAAACAGTGCAAGTATCTGACGCAACTAAAACAATACAACCAACAACAACAAAAGAAGCACATTCCAGTTCTTCAGGTTATACAGTGAAAGCAAAAGACAGCAATATGACAACAGAGGGGGTTGAACCTGGTTGTGCCACACTATGTTGCAGCACACACAGGATTAGGTAGAGCTTATAAGCAGAACTGTGTTCATGTGCTCTTTTGATACACTGTGCTGCTTAGAGCTGTCGACAATGACACTCGACTATAACATGTATGCTAATGCCAATGAGGAGGCAGCGAGTAGATTTCAAAACATTCAATACAACGGCACATATTTGGGAAAATATAAATTTAATGTGCATGGAGGCAAAAGCAGTGCCATAAATAATGTAGGACTGCTGGAGAAGTGAAGCTTGCTTAATGTGTCATTCTAGGTTAGTTACACAACTGGAAACACAAGAATACATTTCCTGCAATATATAGTCACCATGAAGTACAATGAAATGTTTAGAACTCAGGATGTTCAAGTTACAAAAACATGTAAGATTGAGGGCATGTAGTCCCTTCCTTCTTTTTAAGAGTTGGCAGCAATGTGAACTTACCAGCCCTCTTCTCGGCGAACCTCTTGCCCGACTCTCTGAAAGCCACTAAGGCGCGAAAGTAGGCTCGCAGCACCGCCCAGCGGAATGTGGCTACAGGATCAATGCCGATCAGGCTGCAGATGAAGGCGTTCTTGCTGCTCTTGAGCAGGGCCACAATATCAGGCCTCATGTGGTCCGTGTTCTTCTCCCTGAAGTCCTGCACATTGAGTGGTTGTACAGAGTGAGACCCGCTTCCCCTGACATGGTTACAGTGTCTGCTACCTGGACAAATTACTTTGTATGGCCAGAAGCACAAGTTAAGAAGTTGACCTACATGAATCTACAGCATTTTGCTACAGAACTGTATTGTTTGTGCAATAAATGTACAGACCCAAACATCTGTCTGGTATTCAGTGTCCTCAGGTAAACAGTTTTGTTCAGGCATAGATATCTACATCCATCTGTCCATATTCTTCTCTGTTGCTCAGACAATAAAAATTATTATATAACTGACTGATAGTTTAGTATACTTAAGTTACTTAGGTTTAATATAAAAAAAGACAGCCAGTGGACAAAATGTGTCAGCAGGGGGGAGTCATGCTGTCACTAATTTTGTGCTGCTTTGTGTATGGAGGTGGAATACCAGCCTGTTCCCGCACCTTCACTCCGTACTTGACCTTGCCAGCGTAGTGCCTGATGATGAAGGCGGGCTCCATGACAGCAGGGAATTCTATATAGCTATTCCCTTCATGTTGCCTCTTGAACTTGTCCAGCAATGTCTGGTTGGAGGCCTGAGGGAAGCTGCCGACAAAGGAGACGGACAAGACAGACTGGAGTCACACCAAGTCTCAGAGCTGACGTCAGGAGAGCACATGTATGCTGCTGCATGTCTTGCTTTTGGACAGGCTCTAGTATGTCAATGCTCTAGGGTGCACATTTGTTAAGAGGGTCCATTCCAATTTAGAAGTTGCAACACCAACGGTTTCCCTGCAGGCAAACTTCACGAAGGGCAGACAAGCAAAATTCATGCTCTACTAGTTTCCTAGTCCGTATGCCAGCAATGAATTATTAAACCTTTATATTGCTTTTGAGGAATTAACAGTCACATGCATCACATTATTTGCGTAAGGGTCTGAAAACTCACCTTTTCCGGACCCATTTCGCCCAAGATCTCTCCAGCTCATGTATGGTGTAAATGTTCATGCACCGCAACTTTACGAGCATCCCAAATAAGCCTTTCTACAGCCGCTATTCCGGAATTGTATGTGATTGGATATCTTATAAAAGATTTTTTTAAAAAAAAGAATCTGGGAGCAGGTTATCAGGATTCATCAATCCCGCGTTTTATGCACCTACTCGGGAGATGAACATCGGTGCATCAAGTGAAAGGTAAACTAGGTTTGCTTAAGAGTCACATGACTGCAGCCATGTCTCTTTCTCCTAATGTAATGCACAAATTGTATTTTTGCTGAGATGCACGTCGCTTTGGACAAAAGAGTCTGCTAAACGAGCAAATGTAAATGTATCTCATATGACACACTGAACTGAATTTCAGTGAAATTTTTTTGCATCATAGCAGCTCCCTCCTTCAGGACGATATTACCAAAGAATGGAAAACACGCAAGGATGTCAGAGAAAAGATTAAAAATGAAGAATAAATAAGTAGATGGATAAATACATAAATAATGCACAGTGCTTTTCCAAATGACAGATTCTAAACACTTCAAGACATCATGATTTGAATTGCTGCAAACTATATAAAGCCTTCATGACTTTTGTGTGAAAGGAATGTGCGCTCCAGTAGAAAACTAACTGAAAGCAGATGAGCTTAAGAGAAACAACTTCATATGACATTAAAAAAAGAAAACATTATTAGATCATGAGTGCAAGATGGTAATGTAAGGAAGAATTTTATAAATTGCAAACAAAGCTTGGATATCATATATGAAAAGGCTTGAGTTATAGCCAAAGTAAGGTAGTAACCGATAACCAAAAATCAGAGGCACATTAATTTCTAAAAAGACCCCATGACACACAAGTTCTGCACACCAAAGGGTCGCAAACCACATCTCTGTTGGACCCCTCCTGGTTTCCTAACAAGTACATAAATGTATGTACTGTCACGATCACCTCTTTATACCCTGTCAGACTCAATTGTACAAGGAGCTACTATTGTAATGTGAGCAGACAAAAACTGTTTAACACACCAATAATTGTATCTCTGTATCTAAAGCTCTTCACCTGTTGAGACATTAACTTTTGTTTACCGCAAATTGTACATCTCTTAAGAACTTCATCTTCTCTAAGAATAACACCCAGTGTTCCACTACGAGGACAAGCCACGAATCCTAACTGAATAGCCTATCTTTTGTAGGCACTAGAGGGGTGGATGGAGGCTATCCTTAGGTAAAGGAAGGCACTAAAGACTCAGACAGAAAGCAGCAGGAGCTCCAGCCAACTCTCAGCTCTAAAACACAAACTCTGGAAGGAGGAACAATGGTAGGTGTCAGCGGTAGGAACAAGAGTTCGGAAAAAACAAGGCATTCGGAGTGCTGAATTCAAGTTCAGTAAACTCTGAGGTATTTTTTGTTTTCATTTCCAAACCAAGAAGTGCACCATGGTGCCAGAACGTAGCTATTTACTTTCAATATAAACCATTTTTTCCAAGGCAAACAAGCTTTTGCTGTACTGAAAGACACTGAAGAAATAATCTTTGACTAACTGGGTCTTCAGTAAATCCTTATGATGGAAAAGAAGGAGATTCTGTTCTGATGGACAACATTTAAAATAGAGCCAATTGTTTTTTCAAATCCACAACTTTTCATGATGAGCACATACACATAGCTGGAGAGGGCTCAAGCCTGATTAGATGGTTCAGCAAGCCGGATCTGCTCCACTTTTTCAATGTAGCATTATGGCTGACGTGCCTGCAAACTTCCCTTCAGCACGAAGTTTTTTTTTTTTTTTTTTTTTTTTAATAAATATGGCATGATGCTTTATTTGGGGGGGGGGGGGGGGGGCGGCATTTTTTATGGAAATTTCCAGTACTATATACTGAGGTAAGACTAGGCAATGGAGTATAATATATTATTATCATACAAATGCCATATATATGTATAGTAGTAATGTATGTAATAATATATATTTGTATGTGACTATGTACCTTATTCTAAAAAAAAAAAATAAAATCTGGTAGGAGGTCATCAGGATTTATCTATCCTGCGTTTTGTGGATAGTAGCAAACTAGGTTTACTTAAGAATCACATGTCTGCAGCCATGTCTCTTTCTCTTAATGTAATGCACAAATTGTATTTTTGCTGAGATGTACATTGCTTTGGAGAAAAGCATCTGCTAAATGAATAAATATAAATGGTAATGTGTTCCCATTACATTTATTCATGTAGCTGATGCTTTTCTCCAAAGTGACTTATAATGTTACTCTGCTTACAATTGTTTACCCTTTCATACAGCTGACTAATTTCGTTTTTTTTTTTACTGGAGCAAATTTTGGGTAACCACCTTGTTCAAGGGTATTACAGCCAAAGGTGAGATTCGCACTCGTGACAATTGGGTCCAAAGGCAGCAGGTCAACCACTACGCTACCAGCTGCCCCTACATTAAATGTCACAGGTATATGTGTTTGCAGATCAGACATACTATATTCACAGTGTACATGCTTTATTGACAAAACATCATCACAGCGCTTTAGCAGAGCATCTAAGTAGTCAGTAAGTAATGTTGTTGCAGGGGGCTCATGGGGAATCTTTCCCGCACACTCACTTGCACTCCTCATCCAGCAGGTGGAGCAGGCCCGTGGGCTTCTTGCTAATAAGGTTGATGCATCCACTGTTGTCGATGTAGTCTATGTTGTGCCAGGTGATGCCCTCGGCCAGGTACTCCTCCTGGGGGAAGGTAAATAAAGGGAACATGAACGCAAGCTTGGCCACCCCAGTGAAATGATAAGTAATTCCAACATGGGTTCAGCCAACACCAAAAGCTTTTTCCCAGGAGCTTTCACTGAGCTAACGCATAATGATATCACATACCCTCAGAACACCTGCATGAGTTAAAAAAAACAGTGGAAAAAGCAATTCTGCAAGACAAAGAGAAGTGTCTAAGGTTGCCCTTTACAGTTCAGGAAACCCATGCGGTTTAAAAACCCATTAGTGTGTGACTTCACTGATTGCTACAGGGCTTTTACATCTAGTCTCTGTCACTTTGGTCTGCTGCCAAAAAGCAAAAACTATCGACCAGTAATGTGTTCTCATGGCTGAAACCAGAAACGTGGCCTACGATTGACTTTCGAAATCTTTAGAGGGTTGGGAGAGCTTCCTTGTATTGCCATATTAAAAATTTGGAATAACCGACATAACAATCACAAGTTTAATAAATACCAGCAAGATTATTTGCTCCATCCTCTGCTCTTTGGCTGAAGTGAACCCCAACAAAAATGATCATCTTTGTATTGCCCCCCTGTGTCAGGAGTTCCCAAACTGTGCCAGGAGAAGCTGGGCCAAGCCTCAGACATGTTGCATTTCTGGTTAGCATTCTGTACTGGAGCAGAAAGGAGTCCTTCAGATACCTCTATATAGAGTTTCAAAAGCAGCAGCACCTCCCTGCAGCACATGCTGCATCTTGACTGAATTATATTCCACCATTATGCATTTTAATGGCAGTAACTGCAAGGTGTACTCCTTCAAAGACACGCGGGCTACGGTTTTCTTTAAGGAAACACAGGTGGTCCCCGATTTATGATGGTTCAAACTTACAATTTTTTCAACTAAGATGGTGAGCTGGCGATAGATATTCAGTAGAAACCGTACTTTGAAATTTGAATTTTATTTTTTTCCCCGAACAAGCGATATGCAGTGCAATACTCTTTAGCAATGCTGGGGAGCTGCAGCGATCGGCACGTTCCAAGTCTGCCACGCGGTTGTTTAGTGCATCCATAATGTCACAGAAATGCCCATCTGTGTGTCCCGCTACTGGTGGGAAGAAGAGGAGGGCAATTACTTTTGAGGAGAAACTCAAAATAATTGCCCAGCATGAAGGCAGCAAACCCGTAAGTCCATCACTTGTATGGTAGGCTATGATGTTCGGTAGGTTAGGTCTATTAAATGCATTTTCGACTTACGGTATTTTTGCTTTACGATGGGTTTCACATAAACGCATTGCATTTTTCGTTTTAAGTTCACATTTTACAGCAGTTATAAACCAGCCCAGTCCTGCAATCCTGACATGTGCAGGAGTTTGTAGCAAAACATCTCCCATATAGCATGACAACAGGCAGGGTTGGCAATGTTTAATTTCTTTAAAAAATAATTTTTAAAAAATATATTTAAATCAGATTAAAAATACAATTAAATCAGATTGTAATAATAATGATAAACACTGTCCATAACTAAATGTTTATTTCAATAGCAATAGCAATGTTAGCAAAATATTTGTTGCCTTCATGGAAATGTTTAAAATTGTTAAAATTTTAATTTTTACAAGTGACATCAGTGATACGGAATCCATGGCTGCTGTCAACCAGCTTCTTCACTGCATCCTCCGCAGGTGTAGCGTGTGTTTTTAGCACATATGGACTTTTGGTGCATAGTCTAAACTTAGGAGCAAACTTAGGAACAGACAAAAAATGCGGCAAA
Source organism: Scleropages formosus (assembly GCF_900964775.1). Lineage (NCBI taxonomy): Eukaryota > Metazoa > Chordata > Actinopteri > Osteoglossiformes > Osteoglossidae > Scleropages > Scleropages formosus. Next base: position 1,169,675 of record NC_041816.1, on the reverse strand, counting down.
ACTTGTTTCTTCTTCAAGACACTGAAACAGATATTGATCAGGGGGAGCCATAAGTATCCCATATTTCTGTGAATGGAGGACTATAATGTTATCATTGCCAAAAAGTTGTGGTGTAATTTAATGTTGACATGCTTTTTGATACGTTAAGTCATTTAAAGCTGACTTGTGTATGAAACATTGTGGTTTGATTATCCCAAAGTCCATGCTTGTTCATTTAATTCATTCATTTTATTAATTGAAGCAATTTGTGCAGATTGTTTCTTGAAATTTGAACCTTCAACTGCTGCTAGATGTGTTACCAAATAAAGCTAGGATTTGATGAAAAATGTATTGAAGAAAAAAAAATCAAACTTTATTTAAAAAATTGATTTAAATAGATAATTTATATCAGCTAATACTGACAACAGGGGCACACAACATGGGGTTTTAACACAGACGGCCCCTCAACAGAAGCCCACCGACAACACTGTACTGAATGCTGTCCTCAGATGACCTGTCAGCAGCAGAGAGCTCTATGTACAAACACGCTTTTGCGCTTTACAGCCTGTCCCGGGGCTCATCTACTTCCAGACATCAGCAGCTCACCCCCGAGATACGCCTTGCTGGCACAGCGCGGCTCGAGTCAATCAAACGCACAGCGTCACATCCAAGAGACCAACCAAACTAAATGTGATTAGTAAAATGGGACACACACAAAATGAGCACCTCATATACATATCCACTTATTTAGTTTCCTGGTCTTGAGAATTCAACTACTTTAATTACATCAACAGAAAAATAGAGCTCTACAAATGATACATGTCATGTTGACGCTGAACTACTGTGAAACTCTGGGACACACTGCTTTGGCCTCTTCGGATATTCTGCCCTGAAGAAGGGGTACGATATTCCTCAAGATACAATGAGGTGGACAAACATTCAGCGGTGCCAGGCTGCATGTCCACTCAAGCTGCCAGGTCCTCCTCAGTAACATTATGGCAGCTCCACTTGGCTGACACAACAACAGTGTAACAAAAAGAATGGCCCAAACCACAAGCCTTTCGTCAGACACATCTCCTGTTAAGAGCATTTGTCTGGCCGAGGGCATAAATGAACTCCAGTAACCGCGGCACAGCAAATAAAAATATTTACAACATCTCCATACATGGCAAGGCAGAATGAGAGACAGAGACAGAGAAGGGGGGAAAAATACCATTAAGGGCAAAATGAACGCAAGAGGAGCCGGAGGCAGATTTATGAGCAGCAGATGGCATGCATGCCAGGCATGGCAGAGGGGTGAGCCAACACAACATCCTGCCAGGGTGCCCAGTCCATGATGACTGGGGTCCCGAATTACTCATTTGGGGTTCGTTGCTGCCATGTGGTAGAAAACACTGCAGTGTGAATGAGTCTGGCTTTTGTGTCTGAGGCTAATGGAAAGGTACATGGAGTGAAAACACTACAGGATGATGAAAATACATGTTGTGATGCTCAGCTTTAACACAAACCATATTATTCTGTTCATAACTCACCTAGGATTGCTGTGACCATGCAGTCAAGGGCTTCATTTGACTAATTCAACTGAATCCTGACTTGTGTAGACTAGACCATGATGATTTGTAATAGCAAACACCTCTGACTACATATTCTAGTAATATTCTCACAGCTCTGTGCAAATTTTGCATGTTCTCTCCATGTTTGCAAGGGTTTCAAGTCAACTGGTTACTGTAAATTGCCTTACAGTGAGAGAGAGAGAGAGAGAGAGAGAGAGAGAGAGAGAGAGAGAGAGAGCCCTGCAAGAGACTGCTCTCCTCTCCAAGGTTTACCCTGCCTACCATCCTATACTACCAAGATAGACTCAGGTTGTGAGCAAATCTTAAGTGGACAAACAGTTATTGAGAAAGTATGGATGGATGAATGAACGAACAAACAAATGAATTAACCCGTTTCATGATACATACAAATGAAGTAGCACTTAAAAATATACTCATCTGGGATATGAACTGCATTACAGAAACTGGACAATTCCACCAAAAAAGTTAATTAAACATAATCAATGTTTTCACGGTCCTGAAGGTTCATGTTCTCTGGTGATATATACTACTTGCTTCAGCAATTACTGCTAATACAATATATTCTAAGTGAAACTCCCAGAGTAACAAGTAAGGCTTTTTTTTAATCCAAGCTTGCACCACTGCTGGGTGTGATTACAAGTGAGCGCTGAGATCTTATAAACTTGTCCCTGAAGGGCCGAAGCAGGTTCACACCTCCAGGTTAAATGTTGACAAAGGTGGCAAACATGAGGAAATCGATACAGCACCATCCCCACAGACACAAAGAGCACTCCTCCTAAAACAGTCACACTGGGCGTGACTACATGTGCACGCTGAAACTGGGGAACTACTATGGTGAGAAGGAAAAGGCCCTACGTACTCTCAATGTAGCTTCGCTTTTCAGTCTTTAAGTGATGAAAGGTATCTTAGCAAACGCTTCACATGTTCATCTTTAAATGACCTCTAAATAAAATCCACATCACGACTGCAATTTAAAAAAAAAAAGAAAAAAAAACCTACATCCCATAAGGACATTGGAACTGAGAAACAGAGTGTGATGACACACACAGAAGATGGCCAGGTAGCCATGACCATGATGTTAACCAAGAGTGAAAACATATTCTGCACTCATTTAAAGATTCTTACTTTGCCGTGAGTAACTAAGTCTCCTGCCGATTTGGCAAAGCTAATCAGAGATGTGAGCCAGACGTGAGCTGACGTTTATTCTGCTGTTACTCATCCAGCGGAGTGAATAACATAGCGGTCATCAGCAGAAGCAGTGAAGCACATTCAACAATTCTTATATACTGTTCTCTGCAACTTACATACACCTACCATACATGCCTTAATACTATAAGGGAATTCATGCTGTTATGGAAAGACAGAGTGAAATGTTTATGTCTTTAAAACCTTCAACCGCTAATTATGAATTGCACATTCCCAGGGGCAGCGGCACACTTATATGTCAGTTTCAATATGGCTCCCTGTGAGGATCGACCTACTGAAAAAGAGCAGCAGGCTCATGCTTCGTTTCGCATTAGGAGGCCCGAGGAAACAAACGGCACGACAGAGGAGCAACAAGAGCTTCAGAGAGCAAATAGAACAGAATCCAGGCCATGTTGATTCATCTGAATTACTATATCGCAAACAGGCAGTTACTGTGTGCCAAAGCCAAAAAATTGGCCACTCTTCCATGTACAATTAAAGTGACATGATGATCAACCCTGGTCCCTGAGGCCAATTATATCTAGTAGGTTTTGCACGTGTTTTCATTTGTACCTGGAACTGTAGTTGAGGTGACAACTGTGGATTATAAAGCCAGGAATTTATTTAAAAAAAAAAAAAAAAAAAAAAAAAAAAAAACCCACACACACAAGCACGCACAAACTTTAAAACTTGAATGCACTCTGCAAGAACATGCTAGCAGAAAATTTAAATTTGCAAATAAAATTAACAGTTAAACCTCCAAACAGATCTGAGTAAAATATTCAGAGATTCCAAGTAAAATTGCACTTAAAGGCATGGGAGAACTATGCCTGACTATTTCAATTAATTTTGCCAGTGGTATCATTTGTAAACTGTACTGTAAGTTTAGTTCATTAACAGAATACACACTGCACTCATGAGTGCACACACAAAATGATTAAATTTCTCAACACTATAATACAACCACCTCAGCCTTTAAACAAATGTTTTTAAATTCAAAAACATTTTATATAATTAAAAAGCAAAAAACCATCTTGATTTGCACAATGAATACCAGAAACCAAACAGCTGCAAAAGCAAGAATGGCACAAAGTATGGAACACAGTAGGTGTCAAAAGCATTTCTGGAATTTGTTCTTCACTCCATCAGTCAATCTATCCACTTAGAGACATCAGATCAAATTTTTCTGTAACACAGTATGTTAAATGAGAAACTGAAATGCAGTCTGCTATTCTAGGAATGAGTTTTCTTCACAGTCATTACCTAGATGCAGGTCTGAGGAACTCTGCAATAGCACAGAGGGCAACACAAAGGCAACACAAGTGCACTAAACAGTTCTTCTTGTGTTCTCTGCCACCATATATTTGACAAGCTCATATAGGTGATAATTCAGAATTTAGGAAAAATGTTCCATTAAGAGGACTTTGCTTTTCAGGATGGAAATCAAAGGCCTTTAAATACCAACAGCTCCTAAACAACAACATACAGCACACTCCATAACAACAGAGAACATTATAAAAGATGTTGCTGAAAGCACCAGCATACTTGTTATGTTTCTTGCTGATCTAACATGTTGCATCAATAGACCTGCTTTCAACTGTCTACAAGACTTGATCATTCATCAATCAGCCAACCAGACTGCTACGCTCTTCCACGTCTGCCCCGCTTGGTGGTCCCATACACAAAAGGTAAAGCACAGAGGTTCTTGGTTCTGGCGCCACTGTGGTGGAACGACCTCCCCCTCTTGCTCAGAACTTCTGAATCTTTGCCCACATTTAAAAAGGGTCTTAAAACTCATCTCTTCCAGACTTTGCCTATGATCTCTTAAGTTCATGTAAGGTATAATTGTTCTTGATAATAATCGGATCAATCCTTTAAGGAGCCACTCCACCAATGTAACGTAAATGTTTATATGCATCTCCAAAAAAAAAAAAAAAAAAAAAAAAAAACTAGGAAGGTGATTAGGAATCGGTAACATTCTGGTAAAGTTTCATGCAGCTACTTGTCTGTTGAATGTCAGTGCATATGGTGCAGAAAACTAACTGTACTTAAGAATCACACTTCTGCAGCTGTGTCTCTTTCTCCTAAGGTAATTCACAAAGTAAATGTAATGATGTGCAAAAAATGGCTCATCAGCAAACCTTTCACATTTAGAGAGGTGTGGCCAGCCAGTGATGGTCTTTGTTAGCACCCTGAGGTGAATGAGCACCCTTACCTGCTCCAGCTTGAAGATGTGCTGGTTGAAGTAGTGCTGGAGGCGCTCATTGGCAAAGTTGATGCAGAACTGCTCAAAGCTGTTGCTCTCATAATCCTCAAATCCAAAAATGTCCAATACTCCAATGGAGAGCATCTGAAAGGGGCGATTGAGGGAGGAAATAAAAGGGAGGTGGACAAGTCAGTCATTGGTACAGTTAATTCTGATCCTGACATGGTTACCTGGCAAAGTGCCATTTGAAAACAGCAGATACAGGCAAATGTATCTAGAGACAAACACATTTAATCACTGTGGCACCACTATTTATTTATGTATGCAGAGGCTGAAGTGATTCTAGGGTCTTCTTCCCCATCTTGCTAACAGGATGCCAATCAGCCAGACCATCCCAAGGAAGGGAGAGCAGTTGCATGGTCCCAGAAGATTCCTACCGGAGTCGTTGTTCTGTATGCCAGAACTGTTGTTACTCCACCAAAGTACAGAGCTGTCACCATCAAGCAATGCAAAGATGAGAACAACCACACAGTCCCTTTCACATAACATGACGACGGCACCAAAAATCAGCAGCCACCTTTTCCTGCATACCTTTTTGTCTTGACAACAAGATGCTTCAATAGCATCCTAAGAATTATGTTCAGAGGCAGCACCATGTTTTGTTCAATCGAAACAGTTGCTACACATGCAGAATGCAAAGGCCAAGAGAAGGCAGCCCTGGACTAAGAGCAGGTGACTATGCTACACACTGCCTATAATTCCTGATCACGCAGAAAATTCTAAACTGTTACAAAACTTATCGATGAATACAACGTACATTGTCCAGACTTCACCTTTTCCTTACTTTGGGAAAAGTAGGTGGGAGCTTGTGTTCTCCAGGGAAACGTCAGATCAGCTGAACACACTGGTCATATGTAACGGGGTCACATCTTTGTCATACATGGTTCCCCAGGGAATCATGAATATTTTATTGTGCTCATAATTGCAAGGACACAGCATCCTGCTTTTATGTGTTCATGCTCCATGCAGAGCACAACAGGACAGCTTCACATAACGGTACAAACCAGTGAACATCAACAGAACATTAGTGAACACAAAGCCCTTTGGAGAAATCAAACATATTTTGAGATTATTAAATGTGCTGTATGAGTTCATTTTTCAGAAAGCCCACACAACAAATAAGGTCTCCATGGTGTTTGTACTATGAGTGGGAGTGGTACATCCGTTCACAACCCTTCACAAACCCTTACAAGGGGAGGGAGACTGCTTCCTTACCAGTAAATCTCTGAACCGGAAAGCATTTACTGCCCTCAACACTAAGAGTGCCTGGTGCAGATTTCCCCACTGAGGGTCAATATATGAAATCACCTTCAGCGGGATGTGTCGTGATCATGCTGGGCTACGGACAATAGCACTCCTGCACACTCTCCGGGGGCTGGATCAAAGGTGGCTCACCTTGGCACTTTCCTCCAGGTCTCGGATGTTGAGCAGTGCGTGGTTGATCCTGAACACGATCCAGTCGAACAGGGCGCTGTAAAGGGATTTGGCCATGGAGTCTCGCACTGTCACAGCCTAATAAGAGTAAAGTTGACATGCATCACTCAGAGCTCGGTGTCAGATGTCTCGTCCACTCTTAGATGATGCAACAACACAAGAACTTTCAAACAGGATGAAAACGGCATGAAAAGGACATCTTGAAATGTTCACACAATTGCACAAATTAATAATCTTCACAGAACTGCATACTTCGTTTGAACAAGTAGATAATGTTACAACATGGGTGCTGCTGCTGTTGCTGTTCCGTTGAAAATCAGTGTCACGTTAAACAATGCTACAGTGCAACGTTATACTGTACTGCAATGTCAGGAATTTTCAAAGGTACAGACTTGTTACACACACAAAAAAAAAAAAAAAAAACTGTAAAGCACTGACACGAGGACCTTTCCAATACACTGTTAAACATGAGCTTGACAAACAGGTGCCTCCATGTTTCAGTAGAGTGAGGCATCAAAGAAAAATGACTGTGTAAATTGACAGAAAAATGAAAAGGGGGAAAATAAATTCAATCATATGAAAAAAACAGGAACATAAAGAAAGAAATGCCAATGAAAAAGATAAGTTCAGGCATAGGGTGCAATCACGATCATAGCAAAATCTGATTGTGGTTTCGTACAGAAACCAAAGCTGAGGCTCCTCTGCAGTAACTTGTCAAAGTGAACATCACAAGTTGCTCATGTCCATTTCCAAGTTTGCTGGCATTTCGTTTGTCTTGGTGAAGCAGCAGCAAGACTGAACAAGGGTCTAGACAGACAGGCTACCGCAAGAGAACTCAAGGACATCAATCAAAGGACAGAAAGTACTGACATCACACAACACTTGCTCGACTGAGGGGACTAATGGAGTTGGTGGGTCACTGTTTGCTTTTAATTGGCTTTGCTTTGTTCCCTTATGATTACTTAATTCACTAAGTGCAATGGTACATTGATCACAAATGAAAATGCACTAGCTTCCAGTGACTAACAATTTTTTAATTTAGACAGAAGTTTAAAAAAAAATATGGATTGCAATAAGGTCTGACAGAGAAAATGCACCCAAGCATAGCTGCATTGTGGGACAAAGGACAGTGAGGTGACAGCATAAAAGACACAAAAAATAGACAGTTGGTAGTATAGTGGTTAGAGCTGCTGCCTTTTGGGTATCCAAAGGTGGCAAGTTTAAATCCCACCTCTAGCTGCAGTACCCTTAAAAATTGCTTTAGTTACCCAGCTGTATAAATGTGTAAAAAAAAAAATGGAAGCAGCTTTACACTGCTGCTTTACAGAAAAATGTCAGATAAATGTAAATGTAAATACAATGTTAAAAATGAACAGTCCAGCCAAGTGACACAATGGTTCAGACAAGAGAGTTTTTCATAATCACAGAACCAGAGACACTGTGGCCCTTAGGCTCAGCAAAGTGAAAACAGCAGTGTGGCCTAAATGTGCCGCTGAATCTGCAGTGAGGGGAACCGGTTGTTGGGCTCCATTGTTGCTGAAAACACCTACACTGGTGACGCTATGCTGGCTGGGCAGCACCTGAGACACAAGTTAATGAAGGAGGAAAAGTTGTGAAAGAAAGTACGAGTTACATTGCAGCAAAGCAGGACATTCCTGTTCTTTTCTTCATTCCTGAAAAGCTGTTTCATTTGGTTGTTCCTTTGACAACTATTTAGACAGTATTTAATGATGAGGAGACTTGGACTCAGACAGTAGTGCACTAAGTGATGAGGAAGAGCCTACTCTAATTCCACTCAAAGGTTGGGAACACTGACTGATAACGGGCAGGTCAACCCCAAATTGCTTCCCCGTTGGTTTTGAGGACTGTTTTTACAACAACAGGCTATTTCTGAAATCCTGTCCATGGTCAGCTGGAAAACCACCGGCTCCTAAATATACATATTTTTAAAAAGGTTCAATGATTCACACGTTGTGGCTATAGATGTGACAGATGCTGTCTGGATTTCACAGGACATATACAAAGAGAGAGCGAGAGAGAACGCGTGCCCAAACAGTCGTTTCACAACCCATCCTGTAAGGACCACATTCTACCACATTCTCTTCCTCTAGCTTCTATCAATAGTACAGCCCGGCAAATAATCATTCCTTGTACTTACTATTAATTATTGATCCGACATACCTTCAGCCCAGACTCATCTCCAGGCATGCTTCCAATGGTTACGTCAAAGACTACACGGCACGCATGTGTCCAAGTTTCAGACTTCCTGCATCTGCCAATTCGAATTACGCTATTGTTTTCTTAACATTAAACACAGCATCAAATCAAGATGGGCTGCATTTTAATTATGACAACTCTTGTGAAAAGGTTAATGGGGCGACTGCACTGGGCCAAATGTCTGGCAAACACACTTTGTGAATCACAGCATGAATATACAGCTGAAAAGCAAGTGACCCTAGCAAGCATTATGAAAGCTGCTTCTCAGCTCATACAAGGGCAAGTCTAAATTTCTCAGGCAAAATGCTTGAATTCCATTTATTTCCTATCTACTGTGATGGCTTTGGATTCATTGGAAAGAAGAGTGTTAATGTTAGGAGCACACAACTAATCTCTCTTCATGGTGGATAACTTGACAATGAAGAACTGGGGGGGACGCAGAAAACACTACTTTCGCTGTAGAGTTTTAAACTTTTTAGGCAAGCTGCTGATTTCTCATTTAACAGTTTCTGATGTGAGTACGTAGCAGAAAAATGAAACAGCCCAAGGAACAGCTTCCTTCTGATTGACTTGACATTGATCCCAGCACCAACCCTGTGAGAACCTGTTCATCTTCATTCCACATGCAGCTCAAACCCTACCCACTCCCCTAATGCCAGACACAATTGACCAGAGCAGTGACTAATCTTGTGAGCTGGCTTGGCCATCTACAGTAACATGAGGAATTTAGATCTCTTTGTATCACTTACAAAACAGCAATGACGACACACTTCTTAACTAAAGCATTAGCTGGGCCACAAAGCCACAGTTAAGTGTCATGTTTCAGGTTTCCATAATTTTGTCAGCCACAGCTCAGGAGATTCAAGATGCTATGTGTTCAATCACTGATGATGAATCACACTGTTCAGTGTGAGAGACAGAATTGACACCTGCAAGACTACTCTTGTTTTGTCTTTGGAGACAAATTCTGGCACTGCAAAGGATTCACAGGACTAATACTAGGGTGTTCGGGTTGTACAAAAAGCAATGCAAGATATATGTAAGCAAAAGAGAAGGCTCAAAAATGAATTGCAAAACTCTTAGAAGAGAAGCTAAGCTGAGAGTGGACAACAAATCTGAAGTCGTATAAGTTGGACTTTCTTTGTGCTATAATTAGTAGTAGCACCTCCACTAAGAAAGTAGTACTGTACCTCTGCCAGTCTGTAGGGCACTATTAGTCTCTCTCCCACTGTGACAGTCTTCCTTGTGGTCAGAGCTTCAAACAGCATCTCTTCCTTTACCTGTTAGGAGAAAAGAAGAACTCATTGATTTCCTGAGAGAATTTTTTTCTTTCTCCCCTCCCCTAAGGCTACCATACTTTACATTTATTCATTTAGCTGATACTTTCCTCCAAAGAGACTTACAATGTTCAGGTACTTACACTGATTTACCCATTCATAGAGCAGTGTCATTCTTACTGAAGTAATTCAGGGTAAGAACCTTGCTCAAGGTTACCTTAGAGGAAGTGGTGGCTCTAACATTAGGCCACATGCTGGCCCATAAAGGAACTTTAGTTATCTCTTTATCCAATTAATACTGAGAAACTCAGGTGACATACTTTGCTAAATGGTGCTACAGAAGGGTTCCTCCCAAGACTTCAAGCAGGAAGTTACATACTATTGACACTCATTTACCAGACAACTTGGAGCAGGAAATCAGCAGAAGAAATATAATGAAAACAACCTACAGTCCAAAGTGTTTTAGGCTGTGTCATATGATGCACTGAGGGAATGTACCTCTAATAACCAGTTAGAGTAAAACAAAAGCTATGCTGCTTCTTTGGGAGCAACACAGAGCTAAGGCTTTCATTTAGGTGCTTGATTTGTTAGGGGGGTGAAAATAAGCCAGAATACACCTAACCACACTGGTAATCATGAAAAAATATTTTATTTTCATTTATTGACATCAGGCCCCTGTACACAAATGTAGTTGTAAACATCCAGCAGTTGAGCGGAAGCGAGTGACAGAGAAAAACTGTTGTCCGTACTGTGAATCGATCAAGATATGTACAGCTTGGGGGGCAATGGGACAGCCTGTAGCATAGTGGTTAGAACAACTGCCTTTGGGGCCAAAGGTCACAGGTTTGAGCTTCACCTCCAGCTGTAGTACCCTTGAGCAAGGTACTTACCCTCAATTGCTCCAGTAAAAATTACCCAGCTGTATAAATGGGTAAATAATTGTAACCTTAACATTGTAAGTCACTTTGGAGAAAAGCGTCAGCTAAATGAATAAATGTAAACTTTGGTTGTATTAGAAAATGATGTCTCCTCCTTCATGTACAAAAAAAAAAATTACAATTACAGGTGGTCCCCGACTTACGATGGGGTTAGGTTACATAAAACCCATCATAAGTCGAAAATGCATTTAATATATACCTCTGCGTGACAGACTGGGAGATGCGGACTGCTGCCGCTGGCCATCATTGCAAGAGAGTATCGCACCGCATGTGGCTTGTCCGGGGGGGTTTCTACTAAATGTCTATCGCCAGCTCACCATTGTAAAGTAAAAAAAAATTATAAGTTGGGGACCACCTGTAGATATATTTGATATTGGTGTTCTAATGTAAAATTCAGTTACTTCATTCTTTCCACATTAAATGCTGCACTTGAACTCGTGCTCTTAACGTGCGCTGACAAAGGATGGTACGACAGAGGTAAACCCTAATCCCACTATGTGTGAGGGAGTTTTGAGTCTTTTGGCAGAAAACCATCACTCTCTACCAATCTGAGGATGGACTTCCAACCTGTTTAAACTGGGCTGTCTGCACTTGCCTCAGAAGACTGCTGAGGTTCAGTCACCTCACACCCACAGGGCCAGCTGGCCTGGTCCATCCTATATACCCTGCACTAACCCAACCTGGTGTGGGTGTTTCCTGGGACCTCAGCCACATCTTGAATGGGCAGTCACACCAATACCTGCTATCAGCATTCACCTAACCAAACATTACTGTGCACTTAAAAATTATCCTACCTGTTCTTTTTACATACTCGAACACTTCACTTCTACAGGAAGAGGAACTTTGGCAAGATTCTCTTCAATCCATCTTTCATTAAGTCAATACTCAGGACTAGATCTCATGTGGAATTTTAATGTGTCTTAAGTATAAACAGGTACTCCAGATATACAAATTGTGTCCTTTTAATCCCTACATGCTGAATAAATTGAGTGAACTCTAAGTTCAGGAAACCTGTCTACACCCCACGCCCTGGCCTCTCGACGACTAGCTAAGTAACTCTGGGAAACATCAATGGTCGAGAAGACAGCCTATCCTGTGGAGCTGTTATACCACGCAAACAATAAAACAGTTCAATCTTTTTCCCTCTGCCAGTTCCAGAACTGCTTGCTTTGCTCTTCAACATCTGGACTACATGCGCTTCTTTCATTTTGCAGCTATGCGTATCGCTGAATATAAATAGCTCAAAGCAACTTTCTCACTGAAAAATTTAACCCTTCCACTTAACATACATCATCTCCTTAGACTTTTCTATATGACCTTGTTTTATTACATTGGCATTTGTGGTCATTTCACAGCACATTCTTGTGAAAGTGGTGTCAAGCCAAAAAAATTCATTCACTTAGACAATGGCAAAAATTAATATGGCATGTGTAATGTGGCATATAACAGGCAGAATCTTTGATTCAGTTCAGAGCAGCTTGCAGCCTCTCTCTCTCAATGACCGCAAGTCTCGGGTCTCTTGTGTACATCACTTATCAACACATCCCGACATGATCTGGGTCTGGGGAGTTGGTCTGCACGAGCTACAGATGGTTCCATTGGCGTCCAAATTCGAATGGCTGTCAGCCTATGAGAACCACATTTCTAAACGCGATTAGACCTTTAATAAAACCTCTGGGAATGCAGTGCATACACGCGCTTCTCTCAGCATACACCATCTGAAAACAATTTCTGCAAATTCTCTCTACCTCGCTTTTATGCCGTGCCTTTTTTGTTTCCTCAGCTCACTTCTTGCACTACAAACAAAGGAGAGAAGGAGATTCTAAACAGCTATGTTATTTTTAACATTTTTAAAGATTTGTCAGGTGATGCCGACAGGAGCTTGGCAGGCCCTCTTCACAGCAAGCTAAGCGCAGATGGAGAGCTCTATGTTATGACGAGGCCTCAAAGTATGGAGTCACACCTTCCTCATAATGACAGCTCTTATACAGAGAGGGGGGGGAAAAAAAAAAAAAAAAAAAACAACTGTTCTGGGCCCAGGATCCTTCTTTGTTCATCCTTTCTGAGACAAGCTTTTGCAGCCATGGGCCTGTGGGCCTGTGGGCCTGTGGGCCTGTAAGCCTTCCCTACCCAAGATCATTTCCTGCCCGCAACACCCAGTCCTGGGAATTACATTATGCTCACATCAAATTGGTGTCATTAGAAAAGACAGCAGGCTTCCACAGCACAGTAAATAGCATACACACAACAATGGCAGTTTTCTCTTTCCTTGTGAGTGGCAAAGAGGAGGTAAAGAACAGTAGAGACCTTGCACAGTATCCCATGCTTGGAAACAAGCCCGAAGAACATGGGGTGGACAAACACCAGTTAAAAGTCTGACAAGAAATTCAACTAACAATGTACATTAGCAGGGTGTGTATTGGGGAGGGTGTTGTTCTCTTAGGGGACAACCATCCTCAAGCTACTATTAAACGTTCAACAAGAAAAACCTCTGTCTCAAGTAACAAACCAACACACATCAAATTCTCAAATTATATGCTGCCTTCAAACCAAATTCCTCCCTGTGAATGAACTTTTCCATCAATTCGTGCCATTTTCTGCACAGTGCTGAGCATGTCTCCTTGCAAGGACTCTGTTGGGAACCAGCTTTTGGGAACACAATCTTGAGCTCCAAACTATTTAACAACTGCTCTATGTGAAGTGCAAATATATCTAAACAAAAAAGAGTCATAAATGACAAGCTGAGAGCCTCATTAAAAATTCAAGACAATTAAAGAACTTAGGCAATGGTAATGCCCTACTTTTGGTCTAAGATGTACTTTTATACTCAGCTGAAGTCTAGTGTTCCCATTTTTACCCCATTTTGGAGGACTGAATGACTTTCAAAAACATCCCCTTAAATATGAAGCACAAGCAGACAGTTACAATAAACTTTTTATTGGAGTATGAACTGGGAAGGAACACTAATAAACAACACTGCACACACCACTTCCTCCTGAGCTGAAGGGAGGAGGTAGAAGGCCACAGCACGGTCAAAGGGGCATTGGGGGTCTCTACATATCCCGTGACGCCCACTGTTTAGGGGAAAGCCCAAGTAACCAACATACCCTGCCTGTCAATTCAGAATGTGCTGGTACTCTTGCTCCTTTTCAATCACTTACTACTACTCAATCAGCTACTACTGATTTAATGGACACATAACTTTCAAAACAAAACTTTAGGCTTAAGGAATACATTAACCTCCTAAAGAAGAAATGTATACATACCATTTTAACACTGCTAGAACACACGGATGGAAGGCAATGTCTATTAAGGGATTAACCCAAAAAAAGAAAAACTTACAAACACCAGTAAGATCTACTCCCTGTTCAGCAATGGTGACATTTAACAATAAAGGCACGCAACACTGGACAATGAGTGATTCTGTCATGTCAAAGGCAAACTTACTTCGAGTAGCTCAGATACTGTGGGTAGCACTTCGTGATTACAGATGTCAATGGAGTCATCCCTGTATGTCTTCTTTTTGTAGCGAATATTCCCTAAATGAAGGATTGCTGACAGCAGGGAGAAAATTCTAGGAATGGAGAAACAGAAGGGAAATGTGTCATATACAGACTTTTCCCAACCCTGTATGTTTTGGATTGAAGTTGCTCCTATTCTACCTTTATACTGTGATGAGTAAACATTCCCATGTGAGGGTGCGAGAGGCTTAAGTGCCTGGCTGAGTCTGTGGTGTCCTGGAAGGCTTCTTCAGGGCACTTACTGTTTGCGTGTTGCCGGCAGGAACCCCACCATCTCCATGGCGAGCTGCAGTCGTTCAAAGTCATGTTTCAAGTCTTCCCCTTCCACGATGAAGCAGTCCTGCAGGTTCCAACACAGAATGGTGTGTTAAAGGTGGTATGGAGCTTACCACCTTCTGTGGGCTCCTTGCAGCAAATATTCCTCATTAACCAGAGAGCCACTTCAAGCCCCTTAAAACCTTGGATTTGCTTCCTATTATTTAGGGTTATACAGAATTGAGGACATATGTACAACATTTTCAAGTTGACACGTCAACGTAATTGAACTACTAGAAAAGGAAGGGAGTGGCATTTTAAAGGGCACAAGCAAGTGAGCGCCTTTAGGGTCTTAAGGAAATTTACACATAAGACCACAAAAGATGAAGAAAAAAGCAGGAGGCACACTTTGCAGATCCCAGCAAATGCTTTTGAAGAGCCAATGACTCCAATCCTAAAAAAAAGCTTATGTTTTAAATTGCATGATCTAACATGGAAAAAAAGTATTGAATGAATATTTGATACTATATATAAATTAATACAAGCTGCATAACTTAATGACGATAATTAAATGGGGGGCACCGTAAAACACCATCATTTTTGCTTAGTGTTGGAACTCAGGAGCACTTGAACTTAAACACAGTTCATCAACAATACAACTTTTGTTTGTATCAGATGATGTTCGATACCTCTGGAACAAGCATTAATTGACCCAAATGCCCAACTGTTTTCCCTACTTAACATGACATACATAAATATATATTATATATATATAAAATACATAAATATACACACACACACACAATATATGTACACAAATACATGCCTACACACACACACACACACACACACTAGAATTTATCATCAAGAACTACACAATGCTCACATTTGAAACCTGACTAATCTGGGTAATATGAATAACTCAACATCCACTTCTTACTTCAAGATTAATTTGTCCTTAAATAGCAACACACACACACACACACACACACACACACACACACACAACACAAAACCAGGCACAGTGACTCAACTGTCATTAGCAGATTTGGTCAGAATGACAAGCGATTCCACATATTTATGGATGAATTTAAGTAGGGGGCTGGTGAACGTTGTCTTGTATACTAAAATTCTGCCTATGCAGTGGAAAGTTAGAGTAATCTTCTATATGGGTCATGGAAATCTGGCCCACATACAAGATAATGCAAAAAAGCAGAAATCCGCACTTATTTTTGCTCAGCCTGGGGGATTGGATAAATGTTAAAATATAACTACTGATGACAAGATGGTCCCTGCCTTAAACAGACGGGGTCTGGAATTCTGGGTGCACTCTGCACTGTCAGGAGAACCAAAAGCACAGAGATTCAGCAATACTCCCCTGTAGTGCAGTCCACAAGCTTCCTACTAAGAATATTCACTTGACTCTGGTCCCACAGACGTCAAAGGTATGGAAAAATAGGCCCTTTTAAGTCAAATCAGGTCCATGAGACATCACCCGCACACTGTGGAATTCACAATGAGCTGAAACTGCAGAGCCAGTTACTCTAACTACACAGCTAACCTGCAAAGTTTTTTGGGAAGCGGAAGACTGGATGTGTTGAATAAAACACGTTATTAAACACTCAGCACCTGTTCTCTCTAAATCCAGCTGGCCAAGATTTCCTGGTGAAGACCTCATCTTGCCTTAATGCTCTTAAGAATGAGTCTTACTTTTAACAGCTTGTTCTAGTTTGCAGCATAGCAGATGATGGAAGAGCATACCACTTGGACCTGAAATTTCACCTCAGTAATTAACAGTCTCTTCACAGTTTGAGTACACTTCTACTCATGTACATCCTGCTTTCTTTTCCACTGCAGGAAATGTGAATATCAAGTTGTAATTGTAAATGAAAACAGGGTTGGCAAAATGAAACTATTTCAGCCAGAGTTGTGCAGGAAAAGAAAAGAATGGAAAAAAGCACTAACGTCCCTACAGTATCTGGCCAAGGGTCTCAAACATAGAGTATGCAACATTTCACAATCTTTAAGACACATCAAAAATGAAAGTCAAAAAGAGCCTAAAGAGAAATGAAAATAACAAAAAAAGTAACATTCTCTCTGTGTTTGCTGATTAATTTTGGAGGTACTGACAGAATAAACTACATGACCCCTAACCAAATTCCTTTCCATCCAGGTCAGTTTACCTTCCCCTCAGGGTATTGGGGAGGCGAACTTCTCAAACGGATTGCAAATGTGAAGTTGGAGGGGGATTCACAGACCCACATTCCATGGTTCATAGACAGCACAGAAAGCAGCTACAGGGAAGTACCTCATAACAAGCATGCAGCACAAACAGCCATTTCCACCCTTGCAAAACCCCAAACCAACGCTACTGATCAGACAGGCATGACGCAGCCTCTTTTATCATTTAGTCGTTGTGTCTCCACAACACGTGTTTTAGAATTTTTTTTTTTTTTCTTTAAATAGGGTTCTTTTAAAAACACTGATGAAATTAAGCACGGAAGGTGTGGGATGTCTAGGGTTCGTCGCGACGGATGGGTTCAGAGGACACACACCCTACAGAGGTAGAAACAGGCTGAACTGTTCCCATTAGGGCTTCAGGAGCTACATGTTATTGGCTCAGGAAAACACTGCAAACAAAAGTTCGTTTATACAGCAGCTTGTCTCCACTTTATCCAATGTTAATGAGTGCTGGTTGGCAGACAGGGACCTATGTCTGCCGAGTTGACAGAATTGAACATGACTGACGTCATGCCTCAGGATAACAAAGGAGGAAGTCAGTTGGAAGCAAGCTGACATAAGGCAAAAGTGACCACAACAACCAAGTGAGACTAATGAGGAGAGGGTGTACAGAATGGGGTAGACAAAATGCACTGAAACAAGATACACTGGAAATCAGTGAATAAAGTCCAAAATGGGGGGGTGTAGGGTAGAATGGGTCAAGGGTGGGCAGGGTGTAGATCTGCAAAACTGTGCAAGATTTTGAACACTGGAAACAGCGAGCGGGAGAGGTAAAAGCAGTTCTCTTTCCCAACACCAGCACATACACACAGCAGACAAATTACTGACCAGCTCGCTCTCACAGTAATTTTCCCAGTGCAGTCTGTGGTGTTTCTTTGTCATCTGGAAGTAAGGTAGATGGGGTTAGGCATCACCACACATGCACCACTCACCCACTACACAATGTTAATAAGGATTGCTAGCAGACACAGACACACATACACATACACACACACACACACACACACACACACACAAAATTAACAGTATGGGTCACGAGCTTTAACTATCTTTGATATAGAGCAATGGGTTTTTTTTTTTAGTTTGCATTATTGTCTTTAGTATCCACAGTGTAATTATACACCGAAGCACTAAAGAATTGTGAAACGGTAATGAATTCAGAAGAAAATCTTGTTTGAGGGATATGCTTTCAGACAGAGAAGTTACTGTCAAGCAGCTTAGCTTCAAAAACAAATCTGCTAATTCCAAGCAGATGCAAAACAACAAATGATTTGTTTTTTTATAGATTTGTTTCTTTAAGACTTGCGTTTCTCTCCAAATTGTATCACAGTATTAAAAGGTGAAATTCTGCAGACTTTTGGATCACTTGGAAAAGGCTCATTTCATATAGGGCACAAGATGGGGGATGGTATGCAGTCCTCAAGTGTGGAAAGAATTCACACCCCCACCACGTTGATTCAGATCTGTCAAAGAACCATGTGGGGCTTGGCAGGGGCGTTTCACATATACAAGCCTTTTGCTATGTAACAATGATGATACTGCACCTTTTTCATCTGGTCCATTGAAATTATGTTTTGCAAAGCTGTGGCTTATATAATAAAGGAACAAGGTGCCCTGGACAGTGTTAATGTTCTGAATGTGTTTCAGAGACCTGGTGGGCTGGGTGGGATTGGGTGAAGGAGCGAGGGGCCTGCAGCTAACAGGCTGCCAGATGTTGCGGGGACATGAGTAGGTGCCTGGCAACATGAGTACACTTTGCAGGGCTGTGTTCTGGAGAGTTGGCACATTAGCACAGGAACATGTGGCCACCATGAGCTCATAGCTGGGTGTTTTTAAAGTGGCCTGTGTTTGATCGAGCATGCAGACACTGCTATGGCTGCTGGGAAGAATGAACAATGGAATCTGTTTCCTTTTTCCTGTTTGCAGGGCGAGAAAGAGCGCGCCTGCAGCAATAAGCCTCTGGGAGCCGCCAACTGTGGGACACCGACACGTGAAAATACAGATACAGAAAACAAAGATATAGTGAAAAATGAGATTCAGATGCTAGGTGTGCATACACAAAAATACAATGTAAAGTTGCAAATGGGTGCAGATACAGAGCCCAACTATAAATGCAATGTGCAGACATAACACATTGACAAGACACATGGAAAGAGGGTAAAGACAACCTAAGGACACAAGCAGACAATGATATACACAGTACTTGGAGATAGTGGGGATGCACAGTCCAAATATGTCATGTGCTCTATCAGATCTTATCGGATCAGATAAACTGCAACAGGGTGTGGAATTGTATTCAACCACTGAAAACTCTTAAGTTCACAGATTCGAAAGGTGCGCATAACTGGAAACCCACTTGATTGAGGTAATGGTACTCTTCGGGCTTCTTCAGGTGAAATGCATTTCTCTCTTCTTCACTTGCTCCTGCCAGCAGGTAGTAAAATACATGATAGTTCCTGAAAAACAATGCAGAAGCCATGTATTGTTAACAATCTAAGACTGTTGTATAAGACTTTAAAAACATTTAAAAAAAAGAAAATTCCAATAGCAACAAGAACATCCACAATAAACGCGCGCGCACACACACACGCTGAAGCTGCTTATCCCAAGCGGGGTCGTGGCGAGCCAGAGCCTAACCTAGCAACACAGGGCGCAAGGTTGGAGGGGGAGGGGACGCTCCCAGGACGGGATGCCAGGTCGCCACAAGGCACCCCAAGTGGTACTGGAACCACAGACCCGCCAGAGAGCAGGACGTGGTCAAGACTGCTGCGTCACCACACCCCCATCCACAACAAATAGTCTGCTCAGAACACACTGTTTTATGATACCAACCTGGGTGTTGCAATACACAAGTACTGTCTACAAAAGAAGTATTTGTGAAGGGACAGAGGTACAAGTATGGCACTCCAACAGTGAATGAAAACGCTACCTTCAAATTTTGAGAACACAAGAAAAGTGCTAAACGGTTCCATCGAAGTGGCTAACACATAGCATCACAGAATTAGTTCTTAACATTTTAATGAAACAGAAAAAGCACAATGTGTGCAAATGTACACATACACTAGTGCCATTTTTTTTCACTTATACCAGTTTTCGCCACAAAAACACTTGCACAGGGCAACTTCTAAAAAAGTTTTGCAGATCTTGCCTTAGACTGGGTAAGATGAAGAAAGAACCATTATCAGTCTTGACATCACAGCAACTTGCACAACACACAATACACTTTAAAAGCTCAAACTGCGCTGAAGATAATTCCTCAGAAATATAGACCACTGCTCTGTCATCATATTCAGAGTGGAAACTGTGTGTCATAATTTTCTTCCAATGCCCATATCTAATGTTAACACTTTCTTGCCTTTGTAGGAAAGTGGTTTAATTAAACAAGAGAAACATTAATGATGAAAGCAAAGGACTATGTATTTCACCAGAACTACAGGTCTGGTGAGTGCTCAAACTGAGTGAATCATTCCTACATATTCCAGTGCACAAACACTGGTTTATTTATTCATAGAGAACTACCATCATGACTGCACTTTCATTTCACGGAGAAGGAAATATTTTTCTCGTCTAGTTTGAGTCAACATGAAAGACGAACCAAAATATTTAGCTTAACTTTGATCTGTGTTCAATACTTCCCACAGTTATGGAATGCAAATGCACAATGACAATCTCAGACATGCAAGTTAACTTTTATTGATGTTAAATTTTAACTGACAAGTATTTTTCTTGAGCCCTATATTGCAAATAAGACCTTACACGTATTGCAAAAACAAGAGGCTTCTAAAGTGCTAATGTGTATCTTTCAGCCTGTCTTTGTCTTGCTCTTTGGATACTAGTTGAAACATAAATACATTAAAAATAATCAGAGCACACTGTCAAGACACTAGCAAGGGAGATGGCAGCCTAGAAATCAAGCTCTGCACCCTGTCAGATATACAAACGG
The DNA here is from genome assembly GCF_900964775.1 of Scleropages formosus. Lineage (NCBI taxonomy): Eukaryota > Metazoa > Chordata > Actinopteri > Osteoglossiformes > Osteoglossidae > Scleropages > Scleropages formosus. The sequence continues at coordinate 1,148,845 of NC_041816.1, read as the reverse complement.
ATGTGATGATTAGCACTGCCCTGAATTTTAACACTACATATACATACACTCTCTCATGCTCTTACCGTTCATTGTGCTCCTGGTACACCAGCCTCGATTTTTCCAGAAGGTACTTCTCAACATAAGCTCTGGAATTGACCAAAGCAAGTAATGAGTATGAGATGGTCAGCAAATTGTGCATGTACCTTTTCAGCATCCAGGAGGAATTCTAGACTATCAGAACGATGCTGCTTTCTCATTGTGCTAAAGACACATGAGCCACAGGTCTAACACCTCATCCAGAAGTGCAGGAGATGGCTTGATGCATCACTGAATACAGTAAAACATTGCAAGCAAGGTCTGAAGTTTACTTACGTCATACACTCAAGCCATTAAGCAAAAACTTCATATGAGCATACAAGCCACAGCTGTTAAATCCAGTGTAACTTGCTGAATTTCATTTATTTCTAATTATTTTTACAGAGTAACTCAGGGAAAGTACTTTACTAAATCCTAATACAACAACGGCAAAGAAAGGGGCTCGAACCAGTAACTTTCCTGTTACAAGTCCATGTACTTCACTACAATCCTATTAGTTCTGCCATTCATGAGAAGGGATATACAAATTGGCAGCCTGAAAAAATCACATTTTGCACATATTTCTGGCCTTCAGTCTACACAATAATCATATCAAGTCAATTCACAGTTTCACCGCCTTGTGAGTCAGCGGAGAACCTGCCAATACGCACAACGAGAATTGCATCATTAAGCAGCTAACAAGCAAGAGTCGGAGAGATGGAAGCTTAGTAGCAAAGCTTTGTCTTACCCCCTGACAGTGCCACTCTCCAGGTAATTCACTTGGATGAACTTGCCAAAGCGACTGGAGTTGTTGTTGTGAGCAGTCTTTGCATTTCCAAATGCCTGGGGGGGCGGGTAAAAATCAAGATGAGCAAATAAGGAAAGGCATCTGCTAAATGAATAAATGTCAATGTAAAACTGGGGGGGGGGGGGGGGGTAACACAAGAACAAACATGCTGAAGAGGAGGACAGAGCCAAACGTATTTTAATGTGAACAAGCAATGATCATGGGTCACACGTAGGACAAATAGAGAACCCTAGGCTAACATACAGCCTTCTGGCTAATTTACAGTATATGCTGCAAAGCTCACAGGGCTCCACGATCCCCACACATGAATCATTACTAAAGAAAAACATAGACCCTGGAACAACTGACCATTATTTTGCAGTTAAACTTAAGTCACAACAAGCAACCTGGAATGTGTTGCCCCTGTGCATTGGAATAGGCCTTTGGGTTTGTCTCATGGTATCCATGACTCAACTTCATGTGCACTTTGCAGCACATAATATCAATGTATCCCTCAAACAGGAATGTATAGAAAATATATCAAGACGCATAAGTGCAGAATCAAGCAAAAAACCTACTAGAAATTTTAATGGACAGCTGCAGCACCCTTACCAAGAGCAAGAATCTGTGCAATGCTGTGAACGTAGGAGGACACATATGGAATCAACAGGACATAAAGCGTGTGCCATGGCAGCAAATTCTTTAATAAAAGTTACTTTTTCCCCTTCGGGGCTGTTTGCCTAGAGGGGAAACTTAAAACCACACAGTTATTTGTAGCAGCACCACAAGTAAACAAATTCCTCTGTGGAATGATGTGGAGAGGCCTGTGCAACAGCAGACGAAAACACCAGGCCTGCCCTGCTCCAGTCTGCTCCCTGCCCCACAAACCACCGCTCACTGCTTCATTACGTGTGCGGGATCCGAGAGCCACGTTACACACGCCGCGCCAAGGCCAGTCCACTGCAACCCAAATATAAACATGGAGCAGGAGACAGGCACGCCACCCTGCTATGAGTCACGCATCTAGGGCCACTTTGAGGCTTGCACTGGAAACCAGAAACCTTGGCTTCTCCATACAGGGTAGGGCCACAGTGCTACTGGCCAGCCATCAGCACTGAGCTAATGGTCTGACTTCTGGAACACTGAGGAGAAGCAGGGCTGTGTTAGCACAGAAACACATTAGTCAGAAGTAAAACAGACTTGAGCCTTGTTGCTATAAAATGTCACAAAATGCTAAGTTGCCATCAAAAGACAGGACTTCCTTCCCTCCAGGACCTGAAACGCATCCTGTTCCTAAATTCAGACTCTCCCCAGTCCAACATGTACCCTTCCAATAGAAAAAGAGTGCTGAACACTGAACTTGGAACACAGCCACCGCAACACAGTTAACCTCCAAGAGCACCAGACCACCAGATACTGGAGCCATTTTGCTTAATTTGTGACAAATTGATTGTACCTACTAAACTAAAAAAAAAAAAAAAAAAAAAAAAAAAACTACAGGAAACTAGCCGTCCCGGACATTTGGAAAACAAATGTCTTTAATGCCCTGGAGCACGCTGAGGAATGTTGTTATCCCAGTGAGGACAAAAGACAGGCATGTATTTGCTGTCATTTTCCTATTTAGGCACTAGCTCTCCATCTTCACATCGCTCAACGTCACTCCACCACCCACTCCACTCCATTCTGTTCTTTGAATCTGCAGTCAACACAGAGGATGCAGCAGCTCTACAGGTTGACTCCGTGCACAACTGGCAGGGCTCAATGAGGTGCAGAATGATGTGTTCAACTGAGTCTCCAGTCTTGAGAAATCATACAGTGGACCCATTTCCTCTTCTGCAGAAAAGGTATCCCTGCTTTACACTGCCTGTATGAAGAGGGAGAAGTCGTCTGTCATGATACAAAGTTATATTATAACGGGTTTGGAAATGAGCAGAAGTCCGTGCTCACAAGACTTGGGGTGAAGACTCAAGATTCAATTTGACAAAAATTACTGCCAGTAGACAAGTCATCATGAATGGAAGATAAAATCCCTTCCTTCTGCCTAGATGCAGAAGGCTTCACCCAGACCAAAATCAGAAATATAATTACCATACAAAAAGCAAAGTGGTGTCTCAGTAACCTGTCAGTAAAGCTAGGGCTATTGAAGTGAACAACAGAAAATCCCCAATCTATGATTGGTTCATTGCAGCATTCCATTTAAAATATACAAAACTATATTTTTTAAAAAAGTGATGCACTAATGTTAACAAAATGAATTTCTTTATTTGATCAGTCATATAGGAACTTGAGCTTCTATCACTTGATGTGTCCAACTATGCTGTGAAGGGTGGCATTTCACACACAACTACATGCTGATATTCTGCACACTCACAGAGAAAAAAAGGTTCATGCTAGACAGTCACATGCTGAGCTAAAAATGTCTGGTGTGAAACTAGGGGTGGTGTGACACTGTGAGGAATTATAGCGGAGGTTTGGCCCTCACAATAGCTCTCTTTGCAGGTGGTATCACACAGATGAGTTGATATGTTGCTGCACAAAACCCCCCAAGAACACAAGCACCAGGCTGTGGCCATGGCCTCCTATTTGCACGCTAAGCAATCCGCAGTGCCGTGATGTCCTTGACACGGTCACCGGCTACAGATGAAAATATGAACTGCTGTACTGACCCATGTGAGGGGTGTCCCATCCTGGTCAATACTGTCATCTCAGCTGAGGACATCTAGAACAAAAGCCTGCTGTATCCTGCCTGTACCCTAACTGCTCTCATGCAGGGCCCCACCCACATGCAATGCCTTCTGCCTATTATACAGGCACAGCCTGTCCAACCCTATGGTCAAATCCATTAAAGGCTGCAGAATGACACAGTCTGTTGAGTCACAGTGTATGAGGTCATTCACAGGCTGAGCCTATTTCCAAAGTCTGTGTGTGGCTGCAGTTACAACAGCACTTGGAAATAAAGAGAATTGATTCTCGAAAATAAAGCAAGCTTCTTGAGTGTATTCATAAATCATGTGTGCATCCAGATCTCTCCTTCAGTTGATGAAATGCACTTTTTGTATTGTTTTCTGAGATGTATGTGGCTTTGGATAAAAGTGCCTACTAAATGTATAAATGTGAAAGTAAGAGAGGTCTTTGACTCAACTTTGGGAAGTAACAGATTGAAGCAGGAATTGATGTTTCATTCTGAATGTATCAGAAGAGCTGCTTAGGCGCCAGGGACAGTGCAGGAAGCTGACGTTGCTCTTGGCACCTCAGTAGGCAAAACACCATACATGGTGGGAGAAGAACTTATGCTAAATCAAGGTCTTTTACAGTGAAATGCAAAAGTGGCATTGCTCCAGATTTCATCATAAAAGCAGCTGACATGAACTTGCCTTTTAAAAAAAGAAAACGTATACTCCTGACACACACAAAGGTACCTTACCTTTTTAATTGACTTGGGAAGTTCCTTAACAGTTCAGCAACTATGGATGATACAGCATTTATGCTCTGTATACAGGCACTAAATTCCAGTAATCTGTTTTGTGCGTGTATGCGTGTAAGATGACTTTATATACAAAATCATTTAACTTTTGATGTTTGGTCTTCCTATAATGAGTACAGATAAAAGTGCCCTTTGCACAGAAAGGCATTGGAGCCACAACTGCCACAGCTTGAACTAAGCCATATCCTGTCTATTTATGGCCAGCGTCAGTGTGAAGAAGTATCAGGGCTCGAGAAAAGGTCACAGACATAGAATCAGTCATCTGTTGACCCTGGCAGCAAAGGAAATTATCACTGGGGACTAATTATACCTCTGAGTTATGCAAAGTGGAAATTTTTCACGATCAAGCGGCCCATTCATGGCCAGAGTCACATGGCCCCATATGAACATAATCGACCCCCTCATTGGGTGCATGTAAGACCTTTTTGTCTAATTATGTCAGACACAGTCCTCTAACACACAGCCGCTTCAGACTGTGAGGAAACACAATCCCTTCCAGGCAGTTCCTCGCATCTGTGCATCTCCTCCCTCTATCCCCGGGCATATGATGTTGCTCTTTTCTCCCCCTCTGCATCCTCTAACCTCGACAGATACATGGCAAAACTACACCCAGAAAATCAAATCGAGTCCGTGACAAAGGCTAATATTCATTAAGAAAAAACATTAAGCTTATAAACACAGCAAATGATGCTGAACAGAGTGAACAGGGTAGAGTGAAGAGTGACCTGTTCAGCTAAAAGCACTGTGCTGTAGGTCTAGAAATCGGCCACTGGCGCTTGTTAAAAAACAAGCGTATTTGTGTAGCGCTCTTCCACCAACAAGGTAACAGTTACAGTTTAACTTACTTGCAACAACACTTTGGCGTTCCTCGGACGCATTCAGCTTCAATATACATTCAGGGCAAACACTGAGTTATGAGATGTTTACTATAAGTCAGTGTGTGTTGTAAGAACAGGGACCCAGGTGGTCAGAGGAGTAAACCGGTGATTGGCGGGTTAAGGCTGAGCATCCAGAGTTCCGGGAGATGGCCAAAGAGAGATGAGAAATCGCCTTCAGTCTAACACTCGAGTGTCCAGGATTGTGGTACCCTTCTCAAGCAGTCATGGCCAAGCAATCATCCAGAAAGGGTGAAACTGAGCCTGAGTTCAAGAAAATAATTATCAGCCCCGTTATTTTACAGGCCAGCATGAGTCAGACAAAACAGACATACTTCATTTCATGTGGAGCCTGCAGTGCTGAAGTAGAACTCAAGTACAGGAGACTGCATGTCACTTGTCAGAACATCTGTCAGACAAACAGAGCAGCTGCAGCACAACAGGAGAAAAATGAAAATCAGTGGATTTTACAAGAAGTCTTTTGTCCAACAGAAGTAAACCTATGTATATTTACAAAAGAATATGTGAAACTCCAGAGAGGACAAACAAAACTAATTTCCCATCTAGAAAAATAAAACACTACCTGAAAATAGGGGGAACAGAACTGAATAAACTATATGGAAGGCATGCCACATCATTCTTTCCATGTTGAAGTGATAGGAAAAGAAAAACAGACCGCAGTAATTCATGGGCTCCAGTTATGAGAGGCAGAAGCGCATTTCAGAGCAGAGCTAAGTCTCAAATCACCTGTTGGCCCTTTGGATGGGGCTGTACCATCGCTGGGCACAGACATGCCATGGGAGCCATGCACTTCCATCTCCACACTTAACAGCACACAGGTGGGCTCTTCAGTCTCATAAAAGATGCAATCTCTCTTGGAACAAACATGTGCTCACTGCCAGCACTTATAGCATCAGTCTGTTCCACACGTGAGGTCAAATGAGGTCTGCAAGCATCCTCTTCCTTCTCGGTAACAGCCCATGAGACGCACACATGACCTTGTGTGTTTAGTTTTGCGTGCCACACTCCCTGAGGATTTGACTTTCTCGTTAAGTGTTGCGGCTCATCCAGCTCAGTAAGGCTCATACACACACCCCAACACACACACATTTACATCTGTTTATTTAGCAGACGCTCTTCTCCAAAGCAACTTACAACGGATACTATGTAGTGTTACTAGCCAAGGTGACTACACTACTTACAAGGGGTTACTCATCCATGCATCAGTGAAACACACTCACTCTGTGACACTCACACACTAAGCAGGAACCTGAACAGCATGTGTTTGGACTGTGGGAGGAAACTGGAGCAAGGAAACTGCCGGAGGAAACCCACGCAGACACAGGGAGAACATGGAAACTCCACACAGACTGAGCGGGGATCAAACCCACGTTCTCTCGCACCACCCAGGCGCCGTGAGACAGCAGCGCTACTCACCGTGCCACCACGCCACCCACACACACAGAGTATATACTGTATATGTACACATAGAGACTCATAAGCTGGCATGCAGACAACATAGCACCATGAGAAAGAAGCAATACACTTCTTGTTGCTCATAGGCTCCTTAGAAAGGTAATGAGGCATCAGGCACTGCAGTAAAGAGCCTCTCCTACTGGCTCTTGGAGCCCCCCAGGAAGGTATAAGGCATGCCATGCTTATGTTTCATATCCTGCAGCTCGCACTGGCCCCATGGACCGCCACGCTCATCATTCTGCAAGGCAACACCACAGTGGCCAGCCATTATCGCCTTCTACAGCAGGGAATTCATCAGCAGGCTACACGAGAACCTCAAATAGATTCTTCTGCTAAAACTGAGCGGGGGGGTTGGGTGTTTCATTGCCACTTTTTGGTTTCATGGTGCAACATCTTAGCCAATATTCTACAGACACGTGAAGCGAGACTTACTTAGTCAGGGACACATCATTACACTAATCTGATATATAAAATATCACAGTTAAAAGCAATCATGCTGAATAGGTCAGTCCAGGAAAATGGAGTGCTTGCCTGGTCTCAGGAGTAACCATGGCAACATTTTCTCATCAGTGTACACCTGCTTTTTGCTGAGAATTGTCTCTCAACAGTAACTAAATTATACATTACACATTGGTGTGACTTCATCTGTCAAGAATTGACATCAGCTGTCTTCTTACAGTCCTAAGTGAGAGTAAGACAGTAATGGGTTACGGCAGGAGATAAGGGCTGCGGTTGCATCTTTGCTAGTGTGCAGGGAGAATGCAGCAGAGCTGCACGCAGGACTGTGGGTGGTGGCTGTTATGTTTTTAATAAAAAGACAGTGTCAGCACAGTGGAGCCATGATGTGAGGATGAGGATGCAGTTCTGGGAAATGCCCACCCTCAAAAGATGCACCACAGCACCCGCACCCTTCCGAAAAAGAGGCAGGAGCACTTCAGAAAGTAGTTTACTTAATGAGTATGAGTATCAAGTAGGCATGCTGGATAAGACTGGAAAGGGTGGTGAAACGGGGCTCAGCAACGCAGATCTCCCCACAAGCCGTAGGTCACACTGGTCTGGTCACATAGCAAGCTGACGACACCTCCATCCTCACTGCATGCTGCCTGTAGTAACCAATCATGACAGCAGGCGTACCATATTCTCTCGTCTTCACAAGCACTTTTAAATTTGTGCAGTGTTTTTTTTTTTTTCTTAACTGATGGAGGAGACAACAGAAAAGGCTGCCGTGTTCATACAAACTCAAGTCTCTCACAGAAAAGTACTTTGTGTGGTTCAACATTCCCGTACGAGAAAGTTTTGATTATTGTTCTAGAACAGGGGTCGGCAACCCGTGGCTCCGGAGTCGCATGCGGCTCTTTCATCCCTCTGCCGTGGCTCCCTGCGGCTTTGAAAAAAATGTGAACAAATGGCTATTTTATTTAAATTATTTTGTTAGTTAGTTTTATCAATGTAATAGTTATTTTGGAGATTAAGGTGATCTTGTAGCATTAAAATAAAACGTTGTAATATTTTGTCGATCAAAATTTGCGTCCCAGCTCTGTATTGGTTGATACCATTGTATGCGTCACCTGTCACCGCCTGGCAAGTGACTTGTCTTAAACTTTTAACCCCCTCATGGATGACAGCTTGCAATCCTGCGTGAAGATCAAAGTGACGTCCCTGATATTAATCAGCTGTGCAGTGAGGTTCAGAAGCAGAAGTCACATTAACCAAGTGAACAAAATCATTTAATGAGTTATTATTCTGCAAATATATATTTTTATATTGGACCCTGAACTGATGTAGTTATGTTTTATATTCAGGTTGGCGGTTGACTGCTGTAGCTACGCGATTGAGGAAATCAACTGATGACGGCAACCTTTAGAATAAACTGGCATTTTTTTTGTTTACTCTTTTGATTTCTTTAAAAAAAAAAAATCCAGAAATAAGGGATAAATAAACTTATATGTGCTAGTGTCTTTTTTTTTTTTTTTTAAAAAGAGTTCAAAAGAATTTGTTGTTCTGGTTGTTACAAATAATTTAGAAATAAAATGTCAGTCATTTTCTCTTTGTAGTTCCTTTATTTCATAAATGTAACAAATCATAGTCTTTATATACATAGCATAAGTGTAATGAAACTATATATGCTGCGTTTTCTTCATTTTAGGGATCAAACTGGGTTTGCGGCTTCAGATGGGTTTTATTTGGTGGGAAACTGGCCCAAATGGCTCTTTTAATGCGGAAGGTTGCCGACCCCTGTTCTAGATGTTCAACCTAAAGCTGTCCCGTTTAAGTACTGTACTGTATTGGGGTGACAAAAAGCATTTTTCACACACCAAAGAACTTCATTAAGTGCAGAGTACTGCAAGACATAAGAAGTTGTTCATCAGATGCACAGTCCCTACCGGACCCCTAAGCCTAGGCAGTAGCATGAACCCACACCAGTTACAGTACGTTACTGCACTTCACTTCACTTTATTTGTGGGATGCAGAAATTTAAATTTTATTACGTTCTTCACTTTTGTTACACTGACTCTTCAGGGTTCCACAGGATGAAAAACTGAGTCTCAAAAGCTTAGAGCCGTTATACCGAAATTTTCGGATAAAGAGTTCAACCGAGGGATAACTGTACTTGAAACAAAAGCACTAGCCATCAATATACATTTCTTAAACTAGTTCCTCAGCAAGTCTATTTATTAAAGAGACGGACACAATAAGCACTAATAAAGTTAACATTATAAATAAGAGTATGGATGTCAAACAATGTACTGGCAACATTCTTATGTAATAAATTTGTAAAAAATAGTTTACATTTCACTATTTTATATGTACCATCTGTCACGTTCCACAATACACCATAAAAACACACTATCTGCTGTTAGCAGAAAATACATGACATCCATGCAAACACAATGAGGTACGCAAGAAAAAAGCATGAATTATGTGCAAACAATAACAGGGTCAAGGCAGTGCAAAGCTTCCTTTTCTGGACACCAAGTTCCCAGCACATTCCGGAGCTAACAATAGGGTAGTGTTTCCTCACGGCTCTGCAGCAGGAGTAAGTTCAAAAGTACCATTTTCTACAGGAAGGACATAAAAGGCCTGGAGAAATCCTGTTTTTAAGGTTACCTGATGAAAAACACAGCCCGAAAAATCTTCTTTCATCCTTCATGACACAAAATGAAGCTTTCCTCAAACTGGATACTGCATGTGTGAAAACGTTTACTGACAAAGATGTAATCTGTTCTTACTGAGCGGTTTCTTAAAGGTGATTTCATACTGGTAAAAAGTGTTTCTGACCTAGATGCCAACCTGTACTACAGCAGTGTTGCAACAGCAGCCCTTAGCAAAATTTTGTAGATATCTGCAAACCTGCTAGTACACTCGTGGTTATGGACAACACAAGCACCATGGTATGTTACCTGCAGAAAAATAAGTTTACAACAAACCAAAACTCGGATGCATATAATTTTTTCCAGCTATGATGCAGAACTCCTCTTCAAGTGGCATCCACTGGATTGTAAATGTAATAATTGTTTCTATTACAAATTTTACAATGCACCTGGACACATCGCCAGTGAAGTAATGTGATTTCATGGGGTGCTGCAGGCCTTTCAACATCAGAAATCCTTGGCCAGGCAACCTGATCATCAGCCTTGTTTACATCACATCAAGTCCTCTACACAGTTTACACGTGTTGAAATCTAGAATACATGCATCCTGATGCAGGTATTAACCCAGAATGAGTCTGTCGACAGCAAATTAAATCTATTTTTCTGGGAGATTGAGAGTGTTGCCTTTTTTTTTTTTTGTTTTTTAAAATAACCTTAAACAGTGGCAGAAAAACAGTGATTCAGACCTATTCAGGTCAGCCAAGGGCTATATTCTCAAGACAGTGAGATTTAAAACTTAGAACATGTTCTCAAACACAGTGTACATTTTAACTGAGCATCCTGCTCTTGACACACACACACTTAGGCAAAGTGCTACAATGGCTGCCTTGTTAGAGGATATGTTGAACAGTACTGGTCAAAAAAATAGGCACATGCACCCTTCAGCTTACTTAATTTTTGCTTTGCATTTCTAAACAGTAACATGGTCAATGCAGGGGACACAAATTAACAGCCCTTCATTGCTCACGCTGGCAGAAGCACAGTCACTATGACAGCCCTGAAATCCAAAAGGAAAGCAAACTTAAAAAGAGCTGACTGCAAATCATTCATGAGGTCTGGCAGATTAAGGATGGGTTAGAGAGAATGTCGAAGACTGAAAACCTCAAGCTGTCCTTTGACACTTCCCATATCCCCCACCCAAGGGCTACAGTGAATCAGCTTTCCCCACGTGAAGCTTCCCTCCTGCATCTGCCATAAGGCTGTGTCTGCGTATAGCACCGCCCTTCCAGCCCCCAACCAACAGAGCGGCCTTGTCCTGCACATAACTCTCTCGGACTGAAAATGATGCTTTCTGAGATAAGACAGCCCAAGATTCCACAGTATACTGATCTGCTCGCCGATGCTCAGGGAACCGGTCACTTTAGCTTCATTCTGAAAGTAGCATGATTTAAAAGCCACTTCACAGAAAGCACCATGTTCATTATGAGGAAGTAAGCCAGAACCCCAGAACTTTTATGAGCATTCAAGCTGCTGAACTGGCTGACTTGCAAAACATTCAAATTAATGTTTTCATTCAACAAGAGTCTGATTCATTCATTTGAAGAAATACAAAGCAAAAATGATGTAACATGAAGGTGCGTCAGACAGTTCAGCAATAGCAGTCTTGGTTTTGTATCTTTATTTGAAGTTGGGCACACAATAAACTGAATAATAAAGGTTTTGGAAAAATCCAAATAAATTTCCAGAGAGTGCTCCATTGTGTTCAAGTGGGACAGGGAGAGTGGAGAATGAACATGAATATAAAATTACAGCTTTAAAACCCCTCCAACTGCAAAACGGAACCTAAAGCCAAAAGCAGACTATAAGAACGAGCGGCCCAACAACAGTACTGTCAAACCACATATTACAGCAAGAGACAGGGTGTAAATGTTCAATACAGCTTTAGAACAAACAACTCAGTGAGCTACATGACTATACTGAGGAAACCTATCTAGATTTTAGGATGAAACAAACGAGCGTAGCATTAAATAACTGCACACCCTTCAAACAGACCAGCAATACAATTGTACAGGTTAGAATCCTAAAGGTAACATGAGAAGCTAGAACAGATTTTGTTGTGCAGGAAGTCAAAAAAGTCAAACTTTTGGTTCATTTGCTTAACAGCTAACCAGACCAAGTAATCTATCAGGAGATCATTCAAAGAGTTTGCAGCCAGGTTGTCACCTCTGGAGCACATGGGACTGGATGTTGAGATCCCATTCATGATGCCAAGAAACACTATCAGAAATAATTTCATTTACACTCTTTCAAAATAAGAGCGCTATATGTATTTCTTTGATCAGGGAACACTGACAATATCAGCTGAAATGAAAATCATTTATGAGTTAAAAGTTTCCGCATGATCTATATTTTGTGGGAGATGAATAACGTGAAAATGGGACTTTACCTCACAAACACTGGAAAGATGGAGTTAGCTGCTATTGACCTGTTGAAGTCCTCTCTCCAGAACAGATACTAACCTTGCCTTTGGTCACAGCTGACCTCAAATGTGGCTTTTAATGAAATCAAGCACAACATGAATTGACAAAAATTTTTACTGCATTGTGTAAACAATGGCATATTCCAAACATAGTAAAGGCCTAAATCACCCGCCTCCGGAGCAATTGTGGCACAGTCCACTTGAGTGTCAAATCACCACTGAGGGATCTGCATTTTCTCTTATTTAGAAAATGCCTATGAATATAGTGTTCAGCATAGTACTCGTGATGCAATGCATCATGTGGTTTCAAATGGGCTTCTGTGAGTTCTTTCAGCATACTTCTGACCACATGAGATGATCAACACAGCACAATGCATATCCACATTACAGATGTCAGAACTTTGCAAAGACAAAGCAGTCATTGCAGACAGAAGCCTTTTATAGCCTTCACCAGCCCAGCTAACAGAGAGAAAATCGCTTCCACACAGACTCTACATATAGATCAGAGTGCACCTGGGTAACCTGCAGAGGCTAAATCATGGAATAAGATGACACTCAAGAATTTAGATTAAGAAATGTCAGGCAATTTAACAAACATATCAAGTTTCATTTAGGAACTGACATATCACATATTGTGCAGCGTGTCTGGCTGGCTGACCAGAATGCACACCCCATATTTCTGGTGCGGGTCATAGTGTCACATGGCTGAGGTCCAGCATAAGGTAAGTACATCCCCTTGTGTCACTCCTTGGGGGTAAAATGGTATTAGCAACCTTTGGCAATACATCAAAGAGCAATACTAGCCAGAACGGCAGAGTTCATTAAGGCAGCATACTGTATATGGAATTTAAAAAATGATTGCGAACGTCACACTACTTTTTGAAAAGGTCTCTGATGACAGAACTGGGCATTACACTGAAAACACACACAGAGCCAATGGACTGTGTGCTCTCCAATACCCTTAAATCCAAACCAGTTCAGTCAGGAACTGCTGACTGTTCATTTGAGTTGTAACATTAAGCAAGGAAAGCATACACAAACACCAAAGCACACAGACTGGCATTCCTGGTGGAGAGAATGGCCAACGTAAACATTCAACAAGAGAAGCAATGGTACTGAGACAGGCACTGCCCAAATTCACTGCTGTCCTAATGTTAACTGAGGAGCAATGACCCCGTTCAATGTAAATGGGATGCACGGGATGCGTTAAGATATTCACTGTGCAAGCACACATGTATGCTTGGGTGCCTTGTCTTTACATCAACAAGATTTCACATTTTATACACTTGGTTCAGTAACTTCACTCATAACATGATTTTGTAAGACCTAGCAGCAGTTCAAATGTCAGGCCACCTAATGCCAAAGTAGCTCTTTTGCAACACAGTTTCCTGGAGCTGCCCAAGAGTCCCTGCATTTCTAGATATATCAGAAAACACTTTCTTCACAAAATCAAAAAAACCTAAATTTAGAACTGGCAGTCATTTATTTTTAAAAACATCCCTCCAAGAGCTTTGACATCTGCTAGCAGTGCCTTGAAGGGTTAGTAAGAAGTGACAGGGAAAGGCTTTCAGTGGCATTAACAGGATAGTGAAGGGTTGCACGAGACTAATACAAAATTGGACCAGTTTAGAAATGCAAGTGCAAGCAGTTATTCACCACAGAGTGGGTCTGCTGACAAATACACTACTCCACTTACTCCTTTGCACAGTTACAACACCAAAGGAAACAAAGTATTTCTCTTATTTTTCTGAACTTCAGGAAAAAAGGAGACGCAGCACAAACCAGTCCACATTGTGTCTTAAATTCTCCTTTTTAGACCTGCAGAACTTATTATGCTGGACAGAAGATATTTAACATACATGGATATTTAGTGTGAGTGCCATATTGCCCTGGGCCGTCGTCTTGCAAGGTGAAGCATCCCAGTTTAAATCCTATGCGATGCAGTACCATCTATAAAGGCTGACAGGATCTATTGCAATGGATACATGGTATAAATGGGCAAGTCATTGCAAGTAGCTTGATGCTGGGCAAACCAAACACTTAAGCTTAAAATGTAAAAAATAAAAATCCCTAGAAGCCTATTAAAAAAAAAAAAAAAAAAAAAAAAAATCTCAAATAAAGCCACAGAGTCCTATTTTAATGTTCAACAACCATCTAAACATCTTCAGTTATAAATGCACAGGGGGCCAGGAAGTTATTCTACAATGATAAGGCTATTACCTGCACTACAGCCAAAAAAAAAAAAAAACCATATATACAGACAAAGGCACATACAGCACAACATGTATTACAAGAGAACGGACCTAGTTAAACAGCTACAGCCAACAATAAAGTTAAACAAGTCCTGTTCCCTTCAGTACAGAATGCTACCACAGCTTGACCTGTGATACAAACAGACAGAACATTAACCTTATTAAATTTAAGTATTTTTAACGTTACAGTCCTGGTCACATAACTCATATCTAGAGACAGCTCCAGTACACACAGAGGTGTGTGAGGAGGAATGTTCTAAAGAATTTATGGAGTGCTGACAGATTTCTGGGTGAAGCGAAGCTTCACAGCACTGGAAAGGAAAGGAAAGCACAGCTGAGACTACACACATTTTTGCTTTTTGTGGGAGTTGGAGGGGGGCCTAGCTTAGCGGAAGATGGAAACATTGATTTGCCACAGCCACTTGCGCACGGTGCTAAGATTCTGCCGATAAGCATGCGCATGAATGTAACATGTGACTGAAGGGGGTTGGAGGGCTGCATGCTTGTGCCGGTCGTGCATTCCCTGCGAGTGTTTCCACATGGCTATGTGTTCTGCAACTGAGGGTGCACCAAAGGCCCAATAAGGGTAAGCAGGAGTAGATCACAGGCAAGAGCCATCAGGAAAGAGGGGAGGAAACCAGGGACCAGACAGGAGCAGAAGACCGGGAAACATGATGCGAGCTGAGAAGAGCTTCTCAATCTGGAAGCCATACAGAGTGCTGGAATGTAACACTACCATGCAGGGGGGGAGGGGAGCACCCCGTAATCTGTGGCCTTCATTCCCTCATCCTACTTTGTTTACATTATACACCAAATTAATTTCCAAACGTTACACACAGCAACAACATTTGTTTTGGGGGGGTGCCCCACAGTGGTAACTTCCCTGATCACTGAGGTGACACAATCATGATATATTACCGCCCAAAACATGAAATACATTGTGATTTGTCCTCACACTAATAGAGTGAAACAATTCATAATTCCAAAAAAATGAAAGGTCCATTGAGATATTACAATAAATCCATCGCTACAAAAGTTTAGTTAAAAAGGCACACCTAAGTATAAGAAACAGTTAGCACTGTTTTCCCACACATAGCATGACGATGCTTTCATTCCAAGTCACAAAGTTAAGCATATCGTCCCTCAGCGGTGCCACCAATGAGTGTAGATCAGTCAGTGTTGACTACTCAAGAAGGGCACTGCACACACAGTTTGCCCACAGAGACATCATGGAGTGTATCTAAACTTGTATATGAGATCATTTGCAACTGTTACGGCTTAATTAATTACGTAATGATTAATGATTACTTTAATGATTTTATTAATCTGTTATAATGAAAACTACAGTTGACCCTTGAACAACGCAGGGGTTAGGGACGCCGACCCCCACACAATCGAAAATCCGCGTTTAACTTTTGACTCCCCAAAAACTTTACCAATCGCCTACCGTTGACCGGAAGCCTTACCGATAACAGTCGATTAACAGATATTTTGAATGTGTATTATATACGGTATTCTTAAAATTTATGTAAGCTAGAGAAAAAAAAGAAAAGGAAGATAAATTACATTGACAGTCCTGTACTGTATTTATCGATACCGTAAGTTTACGTCATCTTTACAAGATGAATCAGCTGTCTGTCCGTCTGTCAGTACCTACATCAATATTGTCTTACATGATACAAAACACTAGATGTTATACGCAATACGTGTATATTTTATGGTAGTAAATGACAAAATAGACTAGTATCTACTTATATTTTATGCATTCATTACATACCTAACTTTCTTAATTTTTTCAACATTTCTACACTACGCGGTTTGTCTGCAAGTTTCTTCCCCACATTGTCGCAAGTCTCCAAAAAAATTTTCCAATATATTTTTGAAAAAAATCTGCATATAAGTGGACCTGCACAGTTGAAACCTGTGTTGTTAAAGGGTCAACTCTATTTTTACCCCTCACATGAAAGAAACATTGGGGCAATGTAAAATAATTCAACCCCTCACAATCAACCACCTCAGAGTGCACAGAACCGAGGGGCCACTTAGACATATTGGGAATGTTAAAGCCATATATGCAGGCAGGGAATCAATCATTAGTTTTGATTTCTGTAAAGAGGAAAATGTCTCGTGCTTTTTTAGAACACGCTCTTAAATCCGTACCTTCAAAGATTTCTCAGAACACAGCCAAGGGTCTAAAGGTGACCTCTGGCTCAAAGATAGGACAGGCCAGGGCCAAAGATGGTGCTGCTCGACTTGCACAGCAAGCTGCGCCACCCAAATGGATATACAGCTATAGCCATGTGTGGGCACCTGTCAAGATTTTGTACAGAGGTAAACACTGCAGGAAAACAGAGTTAGCAAACAGGCAGACGCACTGGGGAACCTGTAGGAGGTGGTCCAAGGTGAACCCCATTCTAATAGCCAGTCCACACTAACCTAACAAGAACAGATTCAGTTTCCCAGCAATCTCCAGAGACCTTAGAAACAATGGCTATTAGCTTCCAGAATGTGCTGGACAAGAAGGAGCTACAGCTGTTCAGATGGATTATCACTTAACAGCTTCTTCCAGTATTTTATAAACCAACACAAGCTGAGTGGAAACATCACTGTAAGACATAGCAATAGAGTTAAAGTTGAATTAATACATTAAATGTTTAGTAAAATTTCTTCACCCTCTGGACAAGTTTCTCAGCACTCTAGGTTGAAGGTAAAGAAGAAATAGAACAAAGTTCCAGGCCAGTGTGCTATCTGACCAACATCTATTAAGAATCCTTTCCCTTTCCTCCCATTTCAGCTAAGTATGCTTTTGGGACACTGCCTGTGTTTCATCCCTCAACTATTTCACATTCAAGGACCCAAGATATGACCCTGAACTGTAGTGCAATAGTCCTTCATTGTTTACATTCCTGTTCCCTGGGCAGCAGCAAGTTAATGCGCCAGCTTGGTGTTAACTGAAACATCTCCTAGAATATGAGTAATTGACTGGGTATATCAGCCATCCTAAGCTGGTGGAGACATCTCTGCAGCTCATGGACCTGCTGGATCACCTGATCAGTGTTGAGGAGCAAAGCCAGACTACATGTGGTACTATCAGCTGCACACCTTAACATAGGTCTTTCTCTATGTAAAATATCAGCTGGCACAGAAGCAGTGTGGACGAGTTCAAGGAGGAGGCAGGACTTACCATTCTCCAGGTACATTATGTCAGGATGCTATATCAGAAGGCCAATCCACTTAAAGTGCCAAAAGACACACAGACTCCAGGGCAGGCCCTGGTTCCCTATTAGCATCTGGATTCATGATCTAATGGACTGAGATGTTATCCACAGTATATCCTACTTAGCAGTGTGCCCTGTGCTTCCAGGAGAGGTTCTGGACAGCAACAACCCCAACCTGGACAAGCTGTTAAGTAAATAGCCGAGCAAGTGATGTGTTCATGGTTAACAGTCATAGCATATGGATTCACAACTGCTTGTCAAAAAAAAAAACAACAAAACTTTTCCCTCACTTGAGAACAAGCAAAACATGGATTTTAAAATTGTCAGTAATCTACAGTTGCCTATAACCCAAGAGTCTTCCACAGCGCAGTACAAGACCTATTCAGCACTACCTTCAGATTCCAAAAGGAATATGGAGCACAACTTAGCTACTTCAAAAATGAACGAGACTTGAGAATTTAACATTTAGAAACAAACAATGTGATTTGAAACAAAGACAATATTTCTCTAGTGATACTTTGAACAAATTTGAACAGAATAAACAAAAATAAAAGCATTCAAAGTGGATCCTGGGTAAAGTCCTGATGTGACCCAGATGTCCCCCCCATGACGCCATGCAAAGAACAATTTCGTCCCAAATGCACAATTTGACTGAAATAAGGCTATAGGCTTGGCTTGATAAAGCTCATAAAGCCAGAGAGAATTCCCAACGTGACACTTGTGAAACATTCAAGCAGTCTCCTTTAAAAGTAAATTCTGATGTACCTTCAGAAATGGATCAGAAAGACACAAGTGTGCATCATACCACTTTGGAAATAACTTGTCTCCTCCCGAACAGAGAGATTTAAAAGTTAAAGCTAAAACAACATTCACCTTAACTCTTGAAAGGAAATCTGCTGCTCAAAAAGTCACAGAAGCCATGCCACAATTTATTTAGTAGACTGGTAACATCTTACAGACTATAATACTCAAAAAGCAGCAGCAATGTAAGAAATAATTTAGTGTGGAAGATTTAAGATTCATAAGCTGAAATATGAAGTATTAATATTTGGTGAACTATTGCATTACTGTCTAACACTGCCTGCAGGACAGCTTAGGCACAAATGAAGCATACCAAATGGAGTTTGGAGGAACAAAAAAATGCTCAAAAGCTGCAAGCATTGCAAGTTAATGTTGAGTCCCTTAACTAAATATGTAAGTATGAGTATGAAGGATTAAACAATGCATTTCCAACCAAACTGACATTTATAGAAGAGCATGCAAGATGCGATCGACAATTAGAAGACCAATGGTACTTCAAGGACTTTCACAAATTTAGTGCAGCTGAAAGTTGCAAACACTAAGCGTTAGGTACTTCTTATATTGTACTGATATGCAAGATATATGTATTTTTTTTTAAGTGTACTGATTTCAGATTGCAAGTGCTGTCTGTATCGACACTAATAAATGAAAAATAGAAAACTACAGCTTTTACATTAAGTACTCTAATGTTAAAATGTGAACAGCTAAATGCCCCCTAGGGAGTAAACTGGTGCAATAAACAATGCTATTTATTTGTATTTTTCACATCATATCTCTTATTTACTTTGCCTTGCATTGTATATAACATACCCGTACAAACATACGTCTAGTGTCTATTTTGTATATTATGTACTTTATACTCTATATATTTTTTTTTAATCTTTTTGTTAGCCCACTCTACATTTATTATCTGTGTCTTTTCACTGTCATTCTATCTGTGCTGTAGAAGTTCCTGTCACCAAGATGAATTCCTTGTATGTATAAACATACTTGGCAATAAAGCTCATTCATTCAAATTAGCATTGATTATATTATAGTGCATTCTATTTGTGCACCAATACTCACTTCAAATTTAAAAAAAAAAAAAAACCAGTCAGACACAGTCACATAAACTAACAGCAATATCTCTATGACTAAGTCAGTATCCAAACAATAAATGTGAATTACACTAATTCCGTTCTATTTCAGACAAACATGCCAAATCTCTCAATAATAATGTGACAGGGGAAAAAGAAGACAATCCTGGAATGAAATCAATTTCTTACGAAGGCGTAAGAGGCCCAGATTATTACGTTACAAGTGTTACTGAACAGAAGGCTGGAGAACCCAGAGAAACGAGTGCAGGGTCAACACACTAATGACCCTGGTCTGGAATTTTGGGCTAGTAAAGTTCTTCTCTGTATCTACAAGTGGACACTAAAACTCCTCCTAGAGAGTCACCTTACTGCCAAATCCTTTCCCTGTCCAGCATGGCTTTTTAACAGCTCACATCCTGAGATGGAACACCTCCAATGAGCAAGGACTGCTGTGTGGTTCAATCTAACAGTGAGATGGCTCTCCAAGGGCAGAGAACAAGTGATGTAATGGACAGGAAACACATGGATAAGTGGGAGAAGTTGTGAGATGATTCCTCATACTCTCACGGGACTGGGTGTACTCTGGAGAGAAATCCTTATACGAAAACAGCCTTATTTTTTCAAATGTATTTGTTTCTGCACATAAAAGTTTTTAGGTTTCTGGGGGATTGTAATAGAGGGTACAAATTATTATTAGCACTAATTATAATCAAGTTGCTAGAGTAATATCAAGGTGTTTATGGGTATTTTTTACTACAGAGGGCAGCCAGTGCAGCAAGAGATGTCTGAACAACCGATAAGATATTCATTAGCTGAAGCTGCAAGCCAACAGAGCACTACAGGGTGTGTCCTCAGGAAGCCGGGCAGCTGCTAAAATGGATTCAGTCTGTATTTCTAAATATACTGGGAATCCATAGACAGTTGAACTACTGCTAGGGTGGTGCTGCTGGCAAACAGACACCCTGGGCACTGTGGCCACGCCTTAGTGCAAACCATTCATTTGTCATCATTTTCAGTCATTTTCCATGCACTCGTTCTGGTTAAAAACAAAAGTACAGCAAAGCACGTTAGCACATTGTTCTAGTCTGGCACTCAGTAGTAGTATAGCTTGGAGATGAGTGGAGGACAGCAAAGCTCAAAACTTCAAGTTGATACCAGAACTGAACACACCACCAAACTCACATGGCATCACCTCAGGATATTTAGAATCTCTGTCAAATTAAGGACAATGCAGACAGTAGGAACTGCATGTAATTTCACACTTATACTTAATGTCAGGAGCATTCAGTGCCAATGGTCCAAATGATCTTTGCTATATATGACTATTACATTGCTGTGTAAGGTGCTCTAAAGCAAACACAACCAATAAAAACAAACAACCATGTTAATACCTACAGGACAAAAGGCCCTACACTGGAACCTCATTTTACAAACAGTTGAGCTATGAATTTTTCGGGACACAAACATTTCGCAGGTTATTAACATTTTCCTCAGTGTTCAATTTTCTAGAACTCCTGTTACAGAGCCAGAATGGGCTGTACTACCATTTGCTGCAGCACTCAAAAGAGATACTCAATGGCACTGCTTCTAGGATACACAGTACCACCCTCATTGCCAGTTTTGTTGTGTCCTCAGTCAGAAATGGGGCATGCAGTCACTATTTAGGGTTCAGCATTTTTGGTATTTTCTCCCCAAACAGTCCTCCATTACATTCTAACCTTGCTCTCCTTTCACTACTCCATTTTTCATTCCTGTATGCTAGAGTAATATCATTAAAGAGGAGCAGGAGAATCACAACAGTCTGACATGTAAAAAGCAGACAGATTGAGTAGGAGTGTCATTTTAAAGATTACTTTAAATCAGTAAATGTCCTATGACAGAGTGGTGTTGCACCCAGTGTTTGCTGACTCATGCCTGATGTTTGAAGGACAGAGAAGAACCGAGACCTGCACTGTATAAACTGTTAATGAGAACAGAACAGTCCTAGAAGAAATTATTTATTATAGCTTCATATGATGTTTTTAACAGAAACAAAACAATGAATAAATCAAAGGATGAGTACTTTTAAGATTTGTTGTGACACAGTGGCTGGACTTCAAGTTACAAAGACTTAGTCCCAATTGTGTTTGTAAACACAAAAGTATACATAAAACTTTAAACTGAAGAGTTGTAATGTTCTATGGTTAAATGCGTCCACGTCTTGCCTACTACATCAGTCTTCATGCAATACCACAAAAATTGGACAAGTGCTTGTGTACATTATGTATGAATGTATACCAACAGACCTTATAAATTAGAATTGAATGGTAAAAAATTGCTTAATACCAAAACAAGGGCTCTTGGTTATTTCTGGCCTCAAAAGGAGATCCCACATTACAAAGCAATATAAGGCAAAAAATCCTTGTCTATCCACAAGAGAGAAGGCATAGCCTCTCTAACAATGCACCAAGCAGTCAGGCACATCACTATGTACTAAAAAGCAGCTAAAAAGCAGTATAACGGAGGATGTTTATTGACAATATTCAACATTTCTGTACAAGAAACATAAGGAAGTAGAGCAGCTGAGACAGTCCTGACCATATCAACGTACCCAGTGACGTGCTCTATCACACGTCCTTGTTGAGTGCTTGACACTTTCTGATATAAACCAGAAGGCAGTGGAAGGAGTGGTTGAAAGGGTATTCAAGTTTGGGGTTTTGAGAAAAGCTAAAAAAGGAAAAAGTTTGACTAAAGCAGGGAGAAGAGACCAAAAGGAGGTGACCCCTGCTGCCAGTTACAAGCTGAGCCTATGGACTATAAACCAGATTCCATTCACATACTGTGTGCTTGGTACTAGTGGCTTATTTTCTTTCTGCTTACATGCCTTTATTCACCATACTTAGAACAAACTTTCACAAACACCTAAGCAAAGAGAATTTCCTATTTAGGAAGACTGCTAAGTGACACTTTGCAAAGCAGTGGATAATGCAGAGCTACAGTCCATTCCACGAGTACAGATGTACTTCAAATAGAAACACAACCACTTTAAATGGAAAGGCCATTAACATTAGGAAAGAACTAAACTATGACGACTTATCTGGTGCTAATATTAACTGAAACATGTCCCAGAACTCAAACGGTAAAATTACTGCTGATAATTTTAAAAAAAAAAAAAAAAAAAAAAAAAAAAAAAAAAGTGGACCTTCTTTTGGCAAAACTTCTGAGAAGTGTCAGTGTTCAATGACTTTGCTACTGGCAAATCAGCACATACAATTAGCAACTACTTCCTAAAGAGCCCAACCTTTCCCCATTGAGGCAGGCATGTTGTGTTTTTCCAAGCTACCCAAAAAAGGCAAAGGAGACAAAAGGGAGGAGGCATGTGCCACAGAATGTACAGCAACACTGTTCCCTCTCACTCAGTCAAACAAACACCACATATATAGTGTGACCAGTCACACCCTCTACCAAGGCTTTCAAAGTGCCATGTGATGACTCACTTCCCTACACAATGGGATAGGTGACTAACATCCACCCTAGAGACGCATGCAACACACGCCCATCTCATCATATATCAAGGTCTCAACAAAAGGCCTCGCTGATGGATCCTGATAAGGCCAAAGCTCCAGGGCAGACTCAGTCCCAGGGACCATGACACATCCTGGGAGAAATATGGATGCAATTAAAATCTTATTTCAGCTTCTGTTTTTAATCTCATCTTTTTTTGATTGCCTGTCTATTACCAAGAGTAGATGGGATTAAGACGAGTTCAGATAGTCATTTCCTGAAGCAGACCTCTTCATTACTAAGCTGACTTCCACATCAGCAGTATACTGTGGGTCCCCTACTTTTAAAGCTTGTGCAAATCACTGTATAACTGAATTTACCCTGAAGCAAACAACACATCTAACTTTCTCAGCATGCTACTAAATGCTTGGGAAGCTCCACTGTCATGTGTAACTCATTGAAAACGATAAGGTGCAAAAAAAAAAAAAAAAAAAAAAAAAAAAAAAACAGGTGAACATCTTCATTGGTTCTTAATGAAAAAGAAATGCATATACAACAATTGCAGAGGTCTTCACCATAACAATACCTATAGGTACCTTGGTTTACATATTGCAGCAAATACCATATGGTATTTACAACCTCAAGAGGAAGGAAAAATGTGCACGTTCCAGTCTGCCCTCTGTAAAGAGGTTATTGATTTCATAGTACTGAGGCCAGGGGTAGATGAAAGGCAGGAATCAAACCTGTCACCAATTCCAGCTAAATGGACATGCCATTTACACACTCAGACAAAGAAGTCTCCGTCAAATAACTTGTTGCACATCAAGCGACTGCAACACTTTGCATTTAGCATGAAGCACCACTCAAAAGCACACAAAATTTCTCAGCAAAGTGACCTCCAAAACTAAAGGCACACAGAGACAATATATACTGAAAAACTGGAAAGATCTCATTCATTTCACCTGAGCTCCATGGCTGCTGACAGACTGAGCCCACTTTCTATGAACAGAACATTCCTCCATCTCTGTAGTTGTGCTTCCCAGGGGGAGCAGTTCCCAGTAATCCCAGAAGCACATTAGGACTAATGACAGCAGATATTAAATATTCATTACCAGCCGCCTGTGTAATTTGCATGCCATCAGTGGATGTGGCGATGAAGTGTGTAACAGGGCGGGATAGGGTAGGGTGGAAGGAGGAAGGCTACCCTGTGTCCTGGGATGGCTCTGGCTCTATTTTCAGGACAGCCAAGGGGAAATCGCATACCCCAGCACAACAACACATCAGCAGAGGGGTCTTGGACCACACAGCAGACTTGTTCTCTGCACTCATCAATGCAAAGTTCATCACAGTGCTCCTCACTGAGCCCAGAGGGAAACTGTAAAGACATTGTGACCCTCACTCTTCATCTACATCACTACCAACTGCTGAACAAAACACTTTGATTGTTGCATGTGAAGAACGACAGGGAGTGATCCCCAAAACACCATGATCTGCAAAAACATTACTAAGTTAGGCCTTTTCTGAGAGCACATGTAAAGGATCTACACCTCCGTAATCATTGGGAGCACCCTCAGACAGTTCAGCTCTGCAGACGGAGACTTCTAGGCATTGTCTGTGATTTATGCATTCAGGCAGGAAAAGGAGTTTCCAGCAAGCTCCTTGAACAACACATTGTCTTAACGCCAACATTCCAGATAGCCACAAACAACTTTCATCCCAGCTTTCCTCTTCATCCTTATCACTGACGAGTGACTGTCTATATGTGAAACTTGTAATGAACAGATCTTCCCTCCAGCAGGCTCACTGATTCTGAGTTCCCTCACCATACTCATGTACTGAGTTGCTACAACATCTTAAGGACGAGCAAAGATTCAGTTCATTTTTATAGAGCACTCTTCTCATGCAGTAACACAGAGCACTTTAACACAGGCATAAGGCAAGAAAAACAAATACATAAATCACTTTTCTGTGTGACAAGGCCCTTGCAGCAAAGATGGGCTGGACATGGCCACCTTGAGGCTGCCTGCACTGCAGACAGAAGGTTACACACAAAAACACGGCAGACTGCCACTACAGGTATGCGCCACTTGACGGGGTTACGTTCTGTGAAACCAGTCACAGTTCGACTTTATCGCTGAGCAAACATCATGGAGTGTACAGTACTGTCTTACATTAGGAAACTTTAAGTGGAAAGAGTACACTCTAAAATAACAATAAAAACTACTGTACAGTAAATACATAAACCAGTAACAGCAGTAACCATTGCCATATATGTGGTCCGTCGCTGCCCAAAACGTCGTAAAGTGGCGCATAGCTGTATATGCCTAACTAATCACATATACTAATTAGGTTGGAAAGTATCTCAATCCCCATTTCAGCAAATGTATTCTTTTCTTTAACTGCAGGATATTTCTTTCTGAACCGCTTGTCCCATACGGGGTCGCGGAGCCTACCCGGCAACTCAGGGCGTAAGGCCGGAGGGGGAGGGGACACACCCAGGACGGGACACCAGTCCGCCGCAAGGCACCCCAAGCGGGACTTGAACCCCAGACCCACCAGAGAGGAGGACCCAGTCCAACCCACTGCGCCACCGCACCCCCCTGCAGGATATAAAGATAAAAATCAGATGTTCTAGGTATTGACTGGTAAGTTGCTAGACATTTACAAATAGAAATTTATGCCAATGACAACAGCCAAGGGGCCGGAAATACGTAGCTACATTTGACTAAGACACATCACACGAGTGACTGCAGGAAGCCAACATTAAAATGCATGTTGTTTAAGACATGAGAGAAAAAACAGCCATGCTTTGTTTAAAGGTTTGGAGAAATACTTTATTAAATGATATTCCAGGTCATTCAATCTAGCACAACAGCAAGTTAGACAAATGATGGGAGCCAGAATGGGTGCTAGGATTCCATCAGGCAAGGGCCCTGGCAGCATTCCAGTAGGGCAAAGCCCCTGTAAGCGATATCTTCCATGAGCCATCAGTACAGCACTACAGCTGACCTGCAATCACCTCATGTTAGCTATTCAGTTCTGACTCCTCAAGTCCAATAGAACAGACATGGGGGCTAGCCAGCATTCCTCAGCAAATAATGACAGCTGTCACTACATTTGGCTAGACAAGCTGTTAGTCTGACAGCAGCATTCAGTTCTCACAGGGCTGCCTTGGGTTGATTCACACTGAGGCCTACAGGTACACAAAGCCGATATGTGCAATTCACCGGCATGACAGAAAAGGGGGGGGGGGAGACTGACTGCAGCCATGGTCAGGGAGTCAAATCAAGGGCTTGTTTCCACTGGCTAAATCATTT
This sequence comes from Scleropages formosus, assembly GCF_900964775.1. Taxonomy (NCBI): domain Eukaryota; kingdom Metazoa; phylum Chordata; class Actinopteri; order Osteoglossiformes; family Osteoglossidae; genus Scleropages; species Scleropages formosus. Next base: position 1,122,448 of record NC_041816.1, on the reverse strand, counting down.
TCCACTGGCTCATAAGTAATTAACTCCCCACCTACAAAACTCCACAATGAGAATGTGGTACACACACCACTACGGGTATAACATTTGTCTACTAGCATAAATACTGGGGCAGATCGAAGCAGGACCAGATTTAAGCCTCTGATGCTCCATTAACCCGCAAAGGGGAAAAGGCACTCCAGCATGAGGGTCAGGCTGAAATGGGAAACGAAATTCCACCTATCAGACAGGACACTTTGAGAAGAAAAAACCTTGAGGCCACTCAGCCCATCTTGTCCTTTGTTGTTCTCTATTTAAAGGCAACCTGCTCTCTGTCCTGCTCCTGCTGCAAGACATTGCTTTAGGAGAATGTCTGTTCATGTGACACAAATACCCAGAGGCACAGAAGTACATACGGCACCAAGCACTGTAGCAGGAGGACAGAAATATGCTCATCTCGGCTCATCTTTGCTACCTTCCTATGCACCACACTCCCAGCCAGCATTAATCAGTAATGAACAGATAGGCAATCTTGCTGTGCAAACAATCCTGTGTTGATCCTCCACACTCAAAAGCCTCTCGATTGTGCCATACAGTTTGACATTAACCCACACGCTTAAACATTAGCTCCAAAAAAGCCCCCAAGTGACATTCCTCTGAGTTTGATTTGCTAACCAAACACTATAAACTGTGATGGCCTCCTCACCCAAGCTCAGCCATTCTTGATTTTGGCACATATCCAGGTGGCCACTTCTGGAAAGCAATCCACTAACAAGCATTAATGTAGACAACAAAATATCCTTACATTTTACCACAACATAGCCTCCAAATAACTGAAGATAATTTTAAATTATTTTTAACCAGAACATATGGTCAGATCACCCAACAGAAAAATCAGGTTATACATTCCTCTCTATCTTGTTTCAATAAAACAGATGTGCAAGTCCTGTACAGAAGCTTCTCAACTTGTGTGCCTATTGACTGCACTGCATGGTGCAGTACATTTCACTACACTGTGACTGCAACACTGGGAATCACAACACCATGACTCAGTGGACTGTTTTCTGGGATCTTTTATATAGCGCATAGTATTTTTCTTCCTGACAGCATTTGTGTGGTGTTATCAATTAGTTATCAACCGATTGAGACTTAAATATATACACTAATTTGGGATAACTCATTTAGAGCTTTAAGTAACTGCTGTTGTAACAGGCAGGCTTAGTGTTAAAATGCATATAGCTAAAGCTATTACCCATAAAGTCGAGACACTGATCACAGTATGCCTGTAACAAAAAAGGGCAAAAAGTTTGGATATTAGGACTCGCAGAATAAAGAAACCAATCGTGCTGTCAAAGTCCTACCAAAGGGCAACAGTCATAACCCTTGAAAATGGCAAAAAACCAACTCACTGTGCAAGCTTTTTAATCAATTTCAAGCATGTAAGCAATCAGACAGCTCAAGACAAAGTAAGAGACCTATATGTAATCTGAGACCAAATGGGTCAAGCAGCACCAACATTTTGTAAAGGGCAGCAAAAATCTCATGAGTGCCATGGACAAGTGCAATTTCATACCCCCGATAAAACCGAAAATAGAGCCAAAACCCCCCACTTCAAAAAGTACAAAAAAGCTAACGCACAAAGAACTAAAATATCCCTGAGGGATCCCAAAATGACAGCAATTGATTGTACATATGCTTGACCACTGCATATCTCTGAACAAAAGGGGTGCATGCAGCCAGCAAAGAGTAAATCTTCAGCAGAGATGTGTGTGAATTTCCTAGAACAGGGTAACAAGTAAAAGCCTTTCACACCGCCCCCTTCCTATACCCGGTCATTAGAAGACTACATGATAAACAAAGAATCATCAACTTCAGGAAAAAGACCTGTTTGTGTTACAGTCTATGAAGGTTGAGATGAGCTCATTTTTCACCCAGATGGCAATCTGTTATTTTCAATTTTCCATGAAGACACAAAAAAGCAACAGTGTGGTATTTGTGGCGCACAGCTTCCCCATTACCAGCGCCTGCTGGCTCTTTACCTCAAGGACAGGTCCTGCTCCCAGGATGATCTGCTCTACACCACTGGCAAAGCCTTTCTGGCTGAGTGCAGTGAGGTGATGGATGAGGAAGTTGGTGCTCTGCGTCTTGCCGGAGCCACTCTCACCAGAGATTACAATGCACTGGTTGCGCCGACGCTGAAGCATAGCATGGTAGGCCACGTCAGCCACAGCGTACACGTGTGGCTCCAGCTTACCAAGCTGGTGGTTGTCATACATCTTCACATACTTGGGGTTATAGATGGGAAGGAACTTGAAAGGGTTGATAACAATAAGGATGTTGCCCACATATGTGTAGATCTTCTCCTGTTTGAAGCGGCTGCGCAGGTTGTCCAGCAGAGTCTTCTCATTGAGGTCAGGCAAGCTGCACAAGTCATCATAGTCCTTCTGCGATGGTGGAGGCAGGAAGCCCCGCTCTACCATGCGCCTGCGCTCCTCCGTCACACGCAGCCACATCTGTAGGCTGCCATAGTGGATGGAGCCATCCAGATTCTTCTCTCGCAGAAGGAAGCGGTAGTCCTCACTGGCTACACGGTTCTCCAGTGCCAGACGGGGCCACAGCATCATGCGCTGCACAGGGCAGTCCGTGGGGTTCAGTATCCATTCCTCCCCACCAAACTCCTTCACCTCAGCAAGGACATAGCACTTAGTGCGGTCCAACTGTAGCCTGTCAATGACATGATCAATAGCTTCAGCAGCTGTGGTGGTCTTTCGGGCGGTAACTGGGCAATAGATGGTGCCCTCAGCAATAACCCCTGGGTATATCCGCAGGGTGAACTCTGGATCTTCGAAGCGCCGTCTCCCTCCGGCATCATGAAAGCTCATATTGGAGCAGTAGTTCCCATCAGCACCTGCGCCACTTCCTTCAAAGGGTCCGGGAGACAGCCTCAAGACATCCCAGCTCACAGCTGTTAGGAAGAGAGAAGCACAGTAAACAATAAGCAGGTACAGGACAGCACAGCATGGATGAAAGTAGCTGATGGCAGGCTGGCAACTGTATGCAACAGCTGTAGACCAAGTACAAGGGCAGAACTGAAGCACTGGACCTCTAAACTAGAACTGTACTGGGCCAAATCATTCTGGTGACATGTTTATAGCTTTCATATTACCCACACAAACACATCTGAAATGAGGTCAAAACACTCACAGGTTGCAAAGGTTACCATACAAAGAGCACATTATTTATGGCAATAAAATTAAAAAGACAAATGTACTACTAGATTTCAAAATGACAGTAGCAGCAATAATTTGTGGACCCTGGGGTTAGAAAGTCAAATTCCAGGTTGGACCCAACAGCTCTTTCCTTAAGCTAAAGCAGTCAAATGTAAACTATTTAAGATGGACAGTGCAGGTTAGGTTAAGACAATCTAAGCTTGTCATCTTTCTGTTACACTGACCTAAAAAAGTGTTTTTCTGACAGTAAAACTTCTATTTAGAGGGTCACACAGGTCTTTCATGAACTTGCTCAATAAGTAGCGCTGCTGTCTCACAGTGCCTCAGTGGCGCGAGGACATGGGTTCAATCCCTGCTCAGTCTGTGTCGAGCTTGCATGTTCTCCCTGTGTCTGCGTAGGTTTTGTCTCACAGTCCAAAGACATGCTGTCCAGGTTCAGCCATAGTGTGTGTGTGTGAGTGACAGTGTGTTTCACTGATGTATGGATGAGTGACCCATTGTAAGTAGTGTATCTAGCAGTGTAAGTCACCACGGTGAATAAGGTGTGTGGGCTGATAATTCATTGGAAGTCGCTTTGGAAAAAAGCATCTCCTAAATAAATAAATGTGACTGCTTGGTAGACACCCAGTTGGCATGTGCTTGGTTTCTGCACGTAGTGTCCATGACATGCTCACCTCGTGACAAACAGGGATGCCACTAGAAGTTTCCAGATGGAGCGCACCCTACTTAAAGGTTGGGAGCAGACTTGAGATCTCAATGTGATGTTAGCGCTGTTCCAAGTTCACCAACTCATGCAAACATGCTGTCCTTTAGCATCTGCCCATCCACACTCAGAGCACATAAATGAGATGTTTGACTAAGGTACAAAATCTAATTAACCCAATATATAAAAAAAATTTAGAAATGCACATTCCAAACAATGTGACTGGGTATGTAGCTGATTGAGGTGACAGATTAGATCAGTGTGACAACTGTAAAGGCCTTAATGAACATAGGGAGTGTGTAGTCCTTGGTCACAAATCAGTCAAGATTCCACATGCCTCACCCACTCTGGCTTCCCATGAGTTAAACTCTAGCATTCAGATGACAGGCTTGGGACTCAGACACCAACAAGAACACCTTCCATGGGAAGCATACCACCACTGAACCCAACCTAAAGTTACTCTAAGAAACCAGAAGTCTTAGGTCTCATCTCCGGTTTGTCCAACAGTAGACTGAAGCTAGGTAGGGCTATGCTTTATTATTATTAAATGAGGAACAGACAAAAAAAAGATGTATTTAAAAAGGTATTCAATAAATATACAATTCAGTCTAGGCTGACACTTGATGATGTGAAGTGTGTCAGTAAATCAGAAGTCAAAAAGTTTAAAATAAACTGCTATTGGAAATTGTTTGTTCAAAAGTTATATTGTAACGACCCGCGTTACTGTTTAAATGTAGATAGTTGCATTATGGGAAATAATGTTAAATGTGTGTAACCACTGGGGGCACTTAGGGGGAAAATGGTGGGGTGACCGTGTCTCTTGGTGTGTTGAGAGAGCTTAGGGGCGCTAAGGCAGGCTGGTTGTAAGCGCAGGTCCTGGAGGAAAAGAGGTCCTCGGACCGAGAGCATTATTCCCTTTGTGCTGGTGTTCAAATAAACCGTTCGTTATGAACGCTGCCTCCGCGTCCTCCTTCGCCCCATCCAAACCCACGGCGCTGCGCGCCACAATATTTCCATCCTCAGCAGTAATATCATCCAACTTGTGTATTTTTGCAATCTGAAACCTACGTGTGGAAAAACAAAACACTGTTGTAACACCTGAAAGCTGGTAAACAAGTTATACTAAATTAGGGATGTAATTTTTCAGGTTCATGGAAACCAGATAATGCAATAAAACTATACATTTGGTTTGATTTATTACATCAGTTGCTGCAAATCTCTGAAACACTGCAAGGCAATAAAACATTAATGTTGCTAGATATTTACAGTGTATGCTTTAAGAGATGCATGTTTCAATAGTGATGTCATCTCACTCCAGGAAACAAAGCGCTGATTTCTGGAGGAAAAGGGCCTGACGGAGCATAAGTAGGCTTGGCGCACGCGCACGCACGCACGCACGCACACAGTGATGAACATACATGGAGGATGGCTGAAAATTTCAAACACTGAGAAGCATCTAATGCCAGAAGGTTCAGTTTCCTGGAGTTTTGTTATTCTTTACCTGGAAAAATACCACTTTATCAGGGGGGAAGAGCCAGATGTACAGCCACAAGAAAAAAAAAAAAAAAAAAAAAAAAGTTTTATCCCACAGAAAGAGAGATGAAACACAAGCAAGTCACACAGGTGTGTATTAGGTGTATTAAAATGCATTTTGGACTTAAGACATTTCTGACTTACGATGGGTTTCGCGAAACATAACCCCATCGTAAATCGGAGACCACCTGTAACCATTAATAAAACATCCATCTATTCCTGAAACCAATCAACCTGATACACTTCATATTATACAAAAATGTGATACTCCTGTTGATCAGAACAACAGAAAATGCCTGCAAGCCAAAGAAATGCATTATTTAAATAATGAACTGTCAATGAAAAACAATGAAATAATTTTGAAATTAAAAAATTAAGTGTCCAAAGTTCTAAAAGATAGTTAAGTTTTCTAAATATAAATGAATATTTCAATTGTACCAAAAACTGAACTTAAGCTAGATTGTTTTATGAATTTTAAGAATACAAAAATACACCTGTATTTTGCAATAGTAACATATTGTAAGTTTTACCAGTGTAACTACATCTAGGACTCTTGCACTGTGTCAAGAAATGCTCCAGTTCCTGAGTTCATCTTCCATTCTCCTCTGTCACCAAAACCTAGATACCTTCACAGTAGGTTCTGTTACCCTTTCAGAGTGACCAAAAACATTTCACTGAACATTTACAGAGACTGTCAAAACTCAAGGCATGCTGCCAAAGAACTCAACAACTTGTCAGTTACAAACAGTGGAACTGCAAAGCAAATGAACACAGGCTAGTTCCGTTGTAAGTGGGCTAGAAAAACCAGGAGCAGTGCATTAACTAATAAGTGGCACTGAAATCGTCAGTTTGCTTTTCTTTAACCTCCTGATCAGCCACAGGTTCTGCAAAGCTAAAGTTCACAGAACACTCACCCTCTGACTTGCAGAGAAAGGACTCTCACAGACTAGTGTACTTAATAAAGAAAGGGCTGGAACACAAATACTTTAATAATCACTACAATCCCTCTGAAGTTCTGCACAAGTAAATACGGACTGCAGAGGCAGCAACAACAAAACAGGATGGAAAAAGTTTCAGATCCACAATACTGGGTTTTGGTGTCACTAAAGTAGTCCACTTACAGTCAAGCAAGGGCTTACCATGTGAAGGGAAAGGGAAAGAGCAGAGAGGGGCACCATGAAGGGCTTCCAGAGCACATTCAGATCAGAACCACAGGTTAGAAATGGTGAGAGTGCTTGCAGGAACTTATTACCAATGCACCACCAAGACTTGTACCACTCTTCTTTCAGGACCCAAATGAGTGCACAGGATGGGGTAGAATGAGATCATGAGATCTGTTGTGTTTAATCAGTTTAAAGGGCAAAAAAAACTCAACAGACCATCATTCAGCTGCATCCGTGTAGAAGAGTTTCCCAAGCTAAGCTGTGACATTTCTTTGCCCAAACACCCACCCATATCATACAAAATCCACTTTTACCAGACAAGGCTGGCAGAACAGTCTATTTAGCAGGGGATTTGATGAAAAAACAAAAATTCTTCCCTTGTATGCTGTGGGTGAACCACAGATTGGCACTTTGTGCCCTCCCAACCACAGCTTCACTGCTGTACTCTCTACCATCATGAAACAGACACATGCTTCCTCCGGCATCCTCCCCAGCTGCTTAGTGCACTTTCACCCTTTTCCTCCCTCTCGCTCCCTTTTCTCTCTCACACACTCAGCCCTTTCAGACTTCAGCCTGGATCTATGACAAGGAAGCAGCCGTTGTGAGCTGTGCTGGAGCAGGGGGGCGGGGCAGGGGAGGTCAGGGCGTACTGCTGTTTCCTGAAACCCGATCGGCAGCCACAGCAAGAGTGGACTCCCATCAGCAGCCTGTCAGGGGGAACCTGCAGTGTACTGCAGCCTTCCATTCCCCTCCACAGGCTTGCCTGTAGGGAGGGGTGGGGTAACATCATTCATCAGACCGCACTATACCCCTCTACGTGGGAGTAGAAAAGGGGACACACACACACACAAACTGGCACTGGTCACTGAAGAGGCTGCATTCCCCACAGTTACCAGCTCTAGTCACTCACCTGATATTCCACCCCTCAGCCATCCTAGGTCCAACAACTCACGTAACAGACGGCCCCTCAGTCAGCCCAAGGGCTTCAACTCAAAGTTGACTTTCCCTATTTTAACAAATACTCAAGCCAATTCCACTTGAACACACCATTAAGTGATACTTCACATACAATCATTGAATCTCACTAAGCTATTGCCATACAATATGAAATAACCTCAGATTTTGTATAACGAATATGGGAGTAATCATATCCGTTTCAAGTAAAAATGAAAAATACAAAAATTAAATTCATTTAAAAATTGAATTTAAAAAGCTGTTAAATATATGAATCACACCACAAAACCACAAAAATATTTCCTGAAGAAAGCCCTACCTGCCTGATTTTACATAATTGTTTTTTCCAGTTGATTCAACAATGATGGTCTTTGAAGCAAATACTTTCATTGATGGAAGAATATTCACATTCAAAGAAGTCAGTGGGTCACATTACAACTACAGAAATCTGCTAAACATATGCTTTCTTAGGATTTCAAACCAAAACCTCATAGCAGCTCAGATTTTTTTTCCCACCACTATACTACGTGCTACTAACTACAGCTAGAAGCAGGTAACCCTCAATAAGTCAGACATCTCCACTATCAAACTCTGAATCAATATCACATAAAAATGCAAAAACTGCTGAGAGCAATCATCATATAATTTTGGCATGTGTACACAGCACAGGAAGTGCAATATGCTAGCTTTGTTGAAAAATGACTTTGTAATCAACGGATGACTGCAAATCATTTCAGATTTTACAGTGATCCAGAAATCCTGTCCCATGTTTCCTTCAATCTGGGGAAAATGTCTGCCATTTAACATGGTAGCACCTTGTACGACATTTGCAGCCATACACAACAAGGTACTTATTTTCACACTGACATGAGGTTACATATGCTTGCAGTGAAGCACACCTTTTGCTATGGTATTATAGCCTATATGGTATTGATGAAGAAGAAGAAAAAAAAAATCTCTGGGACATGAATTGGAAAATCCAGTCCAGCTATATTTCTTGAAAACACAAAAAAATCCTACAGACAAACTGACAAACATTGGGGGGGCAGCAGCAGTTACAAAGGGAACTGGCAGAAGGACAGTGATGAGACCAAGGTAAACATGGAACCAATGGCGAAGAACCACAAGCTGTAACCTGGCTACCTGCGGCCAGCGCTGTGCAGATCGACAGCGGTTCTTCATTCTCACACGTCACATAGTTAAAAACACGCACAACGGCTCCTCTTCATGTCACATAAAGGATCTGTGTGATAACAGTAACAGTGCAACCCAGTCCTCATGTCTGCCTGAACAGGAACCTGCAAGTACTATTTGCTGAGAGAGAACACAAATTCAGAGGTGTGTTAAAAGAAATACTTTACAAGCTTACCACTAAGGCCACAGTGTGTTAATAGTGTATGCTATAATGGACTGTTAGAATGCAGCATGCTCCACCTTCCATGAGACCTTTTCTTCATTTGTTATTGTAGTGGCAGTAAGTAGAGCTAAAAAAAGACCAGAAACAAGACAGGAGGAGGAAAAAGGAAAAGCCCAGAGAGGTTGGAAAGGTCAGATGTCAGGTGTAGTAGTAAAGTGAATTGCAGGACATAGCTGGATGCTCTTTGGTTCACAAAAACATTAAAATTGCTATTTGTTTTTTGGGCAAATGTTTTCACACTCAACTTTTTCTTCCAGGAATAATGTAGACTGGGGTACTGTAGTAATTCAACTAGTGCAAGTACACTGCTAAAAAACATTCAAGTATTGCAACTTGAACTGAAAACCTGTAGACTCTAAGTCTACTTTTCAGTAAGCAGCTGTTGTATTCTAGAACGTATTGAATGCAACTGAAAAATTAATTTCACCACATTTTCAGCTAAGGTACTTCATTAACAGCCATTTTAGTTTAACTGTCTCAACATATGTACAAGTAACTAATGGGACATCCTAGGGCTGAAATTTCAAAAGTATGTATTTGTTTCAAAGTGAGGACACTTTAAAAATACATTATCGGGGTCATTAAGGAATAGACAGGTAGAGGTTCATCACAAAATGAGTTATTCCTTTGTTTAGGTGCATCTGAAAAGCACAGCTGAAGAGTGGTAGGACACTGCAAATGTCAGTGGATGTACTTCCACAGTTCTGAACATTCACCTCCCAGCTGACAGTAGCACGCAGAAGGCCATCTCGCTGCAAACACCATAAGAGGTCAACATCTTTTACAGGTCATAGTTCTTCACAGTCATCCCATCAGGGAAAGGAAAGTCCTATGTTTGCAGGAAGTAGTAGTCAAAAATGTACCTCAGGCAGACTACTTTGCCATGATAGCCACTTTTATAAGCTCATGAACATTATGGCTCTAGAAGAAAAACGTCCTGGCCCTGACCTTTGACATGTCATGGAACAAGGCAGATTTATTGAACTGAGCCAGGATGGGTCACCTTCCCACTACTTAAGCCTGGATGTCACAGAAGTTTGAAAGCTATGAAAAATGTGCTCTCACTTGTGCAACTTAAAAGCTTGTTGAGAAAAACAGGAGTAGAAGGATGGTGCCAAATATGACAGGAAGAGGTCTCTGAGAAATGCAAAGATGTTTTACAAGATTCCACATTGCCAGTTTTCAGTATTAGTAGTATACATTAGTGAACGTGAAAAACCTTCAGCCACTTAAAGCTATGAACATACTTGGAAATATATTGATTGTATGTTTCAGAAGCAGTCTATTTTTATGGCATAAGTAATATGTGGAAACAATACCAACGCAAACTGTAAATGACTACAAATATTCTGTAGTATTCCTTGCAACAGTGCACCGATTCTCCAAACACATTATCCACTCAACAGCATCAGCCATAATAAGCTTAGAAAAGACAGCTTTAGAAGAACTTGTTACTATCAACAACATGAAGTTAAACGGGAAAAGCGCTGGAGACAGGGGCACCCCCCTCCCAGTCACCAAGGCGAGGTTCAACTTCCTGTCCCCTTACTGGCGCACCCACCCCCCAGAACAATGGAGGAACAGGATGGGTGACTCAAAGCCTTCACAATGCCACCATGACCATGACGAGCTCCTTCAAATAAAACCTCAGAGGGATGTAAACCCAAAATCAGAGAGCAGTAGCACCGTCAGATTCCAGTTACATTCTCAGGTCTTATTCTTCAGACACTTGTAATCTCAGTCTTTAAATAAAATGTTTATGAATCAGTCATGACATCTAGCACAACAAAAGCAGACTTTAGAAGAACTTACACAGACCTGGAAAAATATTAAGTTTAATAAAGCTGGGAAAGCCATTATTTTTAAAAGATCAAATAAACACAGCTGTTTACCAAAAAAACACTTTCTCCATATCCACCAAGTTTTACCGAACCCTTTTCTTAGTTGATACTTTACGTTTACTCAAAATGCACAATCTCAGGAATTAAATTACAAAGAAATAGCTCTCAGTCACAGCAAGAATAGGTGCAAGTGTCACACAATCACTACTACATTCAGAATACACAACCACGGAAAAATGTATTATTAAATTTAATAACAGATCCTCAGAAACAATCGGTTGACAGGCAGCCAGGTCACAATTAGTGCTGCCTCAATATTTCAATAGATTAATTTGTGAAAACTAAGCTACATTTCTGTACACTATAAAAACAAAACTGAAAATGCAAGGAGTAAGAAAGATGGAGGTTATTTTGGGACCCTGTGGTTGATGTGGTGACTGGGAGAGGAGATTAAGCTGCTTGGTCTTGAGTAATGGAGATGGCAATGCTGGATGTCTTTCTCTGTGGCCTCATGGTGAGTTGGATTGGGTCCTTGTGTACAGCTGTTGTAATATGCGCATAGGGTGTACCATCTTATCCTGTGTATGTTAAATGTTAAATAAATGAATGGTCAGCCACATTACTTACTAGCAATAAGGATTTATCTATAGAGGAGGATATAACCCACCTCATACATCTGCTGCCCTTGTCAGAAGATGTCAGTTATTTGAATGAAATCTACAACAAATGCATTCAATGACAAAAACAGCTATGGACAACAGCACTAGAGAAATAACCTGAAGAAACAGGATCTTGTCATAAAAGAGGTAGTGGGGTCTAAGTAAAATAAAACTGCGCAGAGTGGTCAATCAGAATGGAACGGAATGCCACACTCATCAAGTTACAAGGACAGAAAAAAAAAAGCTGTGCAGTAAACCATGAGACTCAAGACTTGTGGCAGTACCAATCCACCCTAGGTGGCAAACAACACACAACACAGGTAAACCTGGAACTGGTGAGGAGGAACACTGGTAAGAACCAAACACCTGGCATCACACACCTGGGCAGAGAGTCTATCTCAGGAAACCAGCTTGACAAGGTCCAAACATCTGATTAAAAAAATGCAGAACAGACTCTGAGCCACTACATGTGAAATACTGGAAGCAGTAACATAAATAAATTAGGTATTAAAAGGGGGGGAACAAAACTCCAAACAGGAGGAGGAAGCCAGCATGTGACAGACTCAAAAGAAGCAGGCCACTTGCATCCACTGGAGATGAAACTGCAGTTCCCACAGCAACCAGGCCTGGCATTGCAGGGAAACATTTAATTTTGGCCACACAGCATGGCTCGATACAGGAAGGTCCAGTGACACCTGATAGGAGTAGCTCATTCATCTCAAGCTTCACAAACATTGCTACCCCATTCTTGCACATCCCAACTATGGTCTGCTCCCTGAGACCCAACCGCACTCTCTAGTTGCGAAACTTTGAGGTGGACAGGCGCGGGGCAACTCAGCCGAAAGATAATATTTATATAATGGAATATAAACAACCTTTTTTTAATACAGCCATGCTGTTGGGGTCTTTGCTTAGAGGAATGTCCTTCCTTCGTTCAATGAGCACATTGTTCTGCTGTATTGGGTAACATCACAGGCTGAAACATTTAGTCAGCTGTGGCCTCTCTTGCTTTAAGAGCCATCCAAGGGCAACAAACCTGCCAGGGTTGCCCCAAGGGAAACATGCTAGTCCTCTTCCTGGAGAGCCTAGCAAAACATCAACAATGGACATCCTCTGTGGACATGGACAGGAGTTCTGTGTATTACCCCAGGGGAACTGGGCAGTGTCCACAGCGTAGCAGAAGGTCTCTAAACCACAGAATTCTATCCACAAAATTATATCCATGCAAACCTTAAAGGGGTAAAATTCTTAAGAGCAATTTTGAAAAGCAAACTTGGCTTTGTTAATCACAATATACTGTACCAATACTGGACACACACATACTGAATTTAAAATACATTCTCCCTATCAGTCCACAGAGAAAAGAAAGCCACAGTTAGTGTCTGTAGCAGAGCAGAACTCTGGATGCCAGTGGGGACTGAAACAGTAGAAAGCAACGGGGGGGAGACCCAAAACTTAAATTCTGCAGTGTGCAAAGAACAGAGGCTATTAACACCTCCAACACAACTTGATTATACTTCGTTACCACACGATGCTCACAGCCTAAGCGCACATCAAGATGACTGTTAATAGGCACTAAAAAAGTATATTACTCGCAGGCTACAGAAGACAATGGTAGAAAAATAGATATTTAGGTCTGCTGTGTCATGATAAATAGAGCAGAAAGCTGAAGAGGAATGGAGTTTTACTAATCAAAAACAGCAGCCAAAAATGAAGGCAGTACAATAATCAGTGAACTATTAAGAAATAGATTAAACACCACCCCCCATATAACCATATGCTTTTCTTTTGAAACTTGCTTTCTTTCATCTCTCTGTGCTGTGACATTTGCAGGGTCCAAACCTTTCCAAGGAAAACCTGCTCCATTTTTCCTGCTCTCCAGTTAGCACTACACATAAGTAAACCAAAACCAATCACAGTTTTGATGCAACTAGTTGAAGCACATTGCTTCGATGACATTTCAAAACCACTGTTCTACCTCACATAAAATTTGTCTATTTATACACTTTATATCCAAAACCTGTCAAACGATTTTTTTTTCTGTCAAACAATCAGAACTCAGATGATAAATCTGCTTGAAGTGGCCATTCAGTGCAAACACTGCCCTCTACTCATTCCGAATAACTACTCCCTCATTTTTAATCTCAAAAATGTTTTACAGGAATCCCACAATCATCTTCTCCGGATTAAATCAACAGATCACAACAGCCATACTGCTGAATCCTGAAAACAAATTGTTCACAGTAGACCACATACAAACAGGAGTTGGGGGTACTGCTTAAGGTCTTGAAGGTTACCAACTGAAATCCCAGGAGGATCCCCATTTCCACCCTAAGGCACTTGTGGGTATTTTACTGAAGCCTTTCACATCTATAAACAGGTGAAATTGTTGGACAATTTGTAAAATAGTGGTGGAAAGCAGAAAAATTAAATGTACAGAGGTGCAAACTTAAACAGTGGCAGGTGGGATCCACAGAACTACTCTAATGCTTAAGGATGTCATTACTCATGAAATTCTTTCTACTGAAAGGACCTCCGTGGACAACATCCCGTGCAAACCCACTTATGATGGAAAAAACCTGGTGTTATAAACAAAGAATAACCTGTTAACTCCTGATGCTCAAATTACTATTCAGATTTTTTTTCCTCCAGTTACCATGGTTTCACAAACGTTCATGTTTTTTGTGCTTAAATGTGTATCCTTGTTCAACACAGCCTTTTATGACCAGCCACACCCCCAGTCTCAAAACCACTTATATCAACTTCATCAGGTGTTACCGAACTAGTAAAAATACACTCACCGAGCATTTTTTAGGAACACTACACTAATACTGGGCGGGGCCTCAAAACAGCCTCAATTCTTCATGACATGAATTTCACAAGATGTTGGAAACATTCCTTAGATATTCTGGTGCATGTTGACATGATTGCATCATGCAGTTTCTACACATTTGTTAGCTGCCCATTCATGCTGTAAATCTCCCATTCTACCACATCCCAAAGGCATTCTATTGGATTTAGATGCAGTGACCAGGAAGGCAACTGAACTCATAGTCATGTTTATACAACTAGTTTGACATGACTTTTGCTTTGTGACATGGTGCATTATCATGCTGGAAGTAGCCATTAGAATACAGGCAAATGATGGCCAAAAAAGGATACACATGGTCAGCAACAATACTCCAAAACAAACAATCTCCATACCATTACACTACCAACACCAGCCTGGACTGTTGATACAAAGCAAGCTAAGTCCATGGATTTTTATTGTTGATCCCAAATTCTGACCCTACAATCTGTGTGCATCAGCAGAAATTGCGATTCAACACACCAGGCTAAATTTTTTCAGTCTTCAGCTGTCTAGTTTTGGTGAGCTTGTGCCCACTGCAGCCTCAGCTTTCTGTTCTTGGCTGACAGGAGTGGAACAATATATTTTTTTTTTTTTTTTTTTTTTTTAACAACAACAACAAAAGTATAAACTGTAAAGTGGTTAAAGAACCAGGGTGCTCAGAGGGTACACTTGAGAGCCACAGTTTACCCAGTATTTTACACAACACAGTAAATAATAAGGTACTTTTAGAGGTGGGAAGGGGTGTGAAACATTGCACACACTTAATCCATCCTCCAGTAGTGTGAACAAGATGCTAAGAGCACTGGACATTAAAATAAAAACTGACACAGGCATGCAAATGCAAGCACAGCTATTAAAGGAAATGTTTTGCAAATACACAAATTAAGACTGTACAAGTCACAATTGCTTCCATGCAAGCTTCATAAGATTCCTTAAATCAACAAAAACCACAAATAAGCATGAAATAAATGTTACAAGTTTAATAATGTACACTGTGAGGTACACACAGTACATGACATGTTTATGTTGTACACTGCCGACATTTGTATCTTTTAGAAAAGGAGATTAAGCACTAGGTCTAAGTGAGGCTGGCTGAATATTCCATCGGTACAGAAATCAACATCATTCCTAATGTTAAGGCATTCTCAACAGAGCTCACCAGTAATGGCTGGTTGGTCCAGGTTAAAATACTTGTAGAAGCTGCACTCATTTATAGCAGGGCACACGGACAGAGAATCTATGGGAGGAAAGAGACACTGGCAGGCTGGAGCTATCAGTGGCATATATTACACACACTCCATTTACCCTTCAGAAAGTCTGATTCTGGCACAAGCGGTTGGACTCAGCATGGCCAGTCGTGAGAGGCTGGCAGACCAAGGGACGAAGGAACCAGACTGTCCCTGACCCGGCCCCTCCCCAGATCATGGATAGAAGACGGACAGCAGATGCCACCGTTGAGCAAAGAAGCTTGGGCTGAGCGTACTCTGACTCCTGGGAGGGAGACATTTACTCCACGCCTCAACATGCAGACAGACACAGAGAGCTGCAAGTAAGCTTAATCCTTGCAGTGTAGAGTCTTAATCATCTAGAGTAATTATCCCGAGCTCCATTCCACAAACAACAAACCACAGAGCAGTTGTCAGAGCATCATGTTCACCTAAGTAACATGGAGGGGATAAACACAAATACTGAAAGCATAGTCACACTGTGAATTAGAATATCATCACACCTTTGGGTAAAAGGCATGGACATGCAGATGGAAGGACACAATGGCACATGTACATACCCAGACAAGGTGATGTGTTCCTTTCATAATTACCATTTCAATATAAGTAACACAATATTACACAGCTACTCATTAACACTAACAATGTTCATTATTTTTTTTTTTAAATAGCGACAAAGAAATCAAGCACAACATTTAAAATTTTCAAGAAAGAAAAATATGGATATCCAAGATAATAAAAAACAAATTAAAATGAAAAAACATCCTTGAAGTTTAATTCAGTGGGGTGCGGTGGCGCAGTGGGTTGGACCACAGTCCTGCTCTCCGGTGGGTCTGGGGTTCGAGTCCCGCTTGGGGTTCCTTGCGACGGACTGGCGTCCCGTCCTGGGTGTATCCCCTCCCCCTCCGGCCTTACGCCCTGTGTTACCGGGTAGGCTCCGGTTCCCCGTGATCTCATATGGGACAAGCGGTTCTGAAAATGTGTGTGTGTATGTGAGTTTAATTCAATCCCAGATTTTCTTTTAAGGTCCAATAAGTTCCATGTTTGTCCCCAGAAATGAATCAATGTACAATCACCTCAGAGCCATTAACTGGGCTGGAATAATAATTTCTGACTCCTATAAATTCTCAGAAGACCTAATCCCGGCACTGAGTGTCAATGAGTTAAACAAATATAAACTAAAAGAGTGATTGTGCCTAATTGATTTGAGTGAAGAAGACTCTGTGGTCATTAGCTACAATTTGATGGCCCTTTATTTCCACATGATCACCAGCCTTATCAGCTGATGGTCAGAACATGGGAAATCAATGTAAGAGTGAACTACTGGTAATATTTTCTTTGACACAGATTGACTTTGACCTGGATATACATGAATTCATACTGCCATTCTTCACTTTAGGAGAGCAGCACTGAAACATGGTACCCGTAAACAAATATAAAACATGACTGTAAACCCTTCTGGTCACATAAATGAGGAAAACAAGCAGCAAAGGACAGGATGCTATTTAAATACATTTGCACAGAGGGTCTCTGATCAACACATCTCCTCTCAGTGTGTCTTTGGCGCACCCACTTTGAACTCGAGATGAAATGGTTGGGGCAGGTACCAAGACAACACAACAAATCGACAGCAAATAATAAATTACTTCAAGCACGGTACTAGACTGGGTGGGCTCTTCTTAACCATAAGACATGGTTCATATGGAACCTCTGCCTTTACACATATGCACCACAAAAGCAAACTCAGCAAAAAAGAAAAAACTCCAATACCACAAGGAGAAAACTGGGGTTTTATTCTGCAGAGGATATTCAATTTGGCAGGAACCCCAGTCTGAGAATGTGTTGGAGGAGATGAATAACTCCCCAGTGGCAGGTGAACAACATGCTTTTACAGGATGGTGCAGGGTCAGTGCTTAGATAAGAGTGTTACAGCTCCCCTCCCTTTAGCCACCCTTCCTGCCTCTGAAGTTTTAGTCCAGCAGCTAGAGCAGGCTTTGCAGATGCTGAGAGAGAAAGGAGGAACTTGCCTCTGGTTCAGTCTCTGATCGCCATCCCAGTGGAATGCCTGAACTGTAAGGGCACCTGCAGTGAACACTGTACTCCTAGAATCCACAAGAGAACGTCCATTGTGGGAGGTAAGATAAACCTCCTGCTCCTCAGTGCCCTACAACTCATATCAGTGCTGCAACTATACGATAAACAACAAAGACTGCTGTGCTTTTTCTCACTGATTGACACGGTTTCCAAAAAGGCCTCTCATGTACTCTGGCACACAGGAAAAGTGCTTTGGATGAAAGATGTATACAATGCTTTTTGTTACTCCTCATAAAACTGTGTTAGAATATGCGACCCATCTAAAACATATTCAAGAAAGAAGCCAGAGTAATTTTTGGGAAATTTCTTGTTCTGTAATATCAAACCCAAAGAATAAACAACTCATCTGTTGATGTAATGCATTCATTGTGTTTTTCAATCACATCGCTTTGAAGAAAATCGCCTGCTAAATGACAATGTAAGATGACTGGTGAAAAGACAGCATTTTCACTTCACAAGGTAAACAGCTTCCTTATGCAATCACACTTTGTAAAATATGCTGGTTATTTTATTATCAAATCTACACAAAACAAAAAGTATCAGTAAGTGGATTACAAATTATGTAAACAGTCTGTGTGTAATAACTTGCAAGTTACCATAACTCCTACCATAACACAACCAGACTGCTGTCTTATCTTGAAATCATGTAAGAATTAAGTGCATCAAAGTAAAAATGAACTGATAGAAGTAGCAAATGGCAGCTAACCCTGGTAAGTCCTGCTGTAAGCAAGCCCAGTGCTGCAGCTGTTGAGCACAGTGTGTCGGCCAATCCTTCCTTACAGCTGTGGGGCCAGGCCTAGCCTGCCCTGTAATTAAGAGCTGTGCAAGAGGCCATACAGCTGGTCGGGAGGCCACACCCCCTTTGTCAGGCAACACCCCTGAGACACATGGCTGGAAGGCCCGTCTAGCCACCTCTCTTCTCCAGTGTCCATCACAGGGCCCCTGGGGAGGAGGGCGGGGGTTACTGCAAGATTCTGAGGGCAGCCACTACCGCTACTGTCAGCTCTTCGGGTAGATCGTGCAAGGCAGGAAGAGGCCAGCCAATGGCCAGCTCAAAGAATGACTCTGCAATACCATCTCTGCCTCTAAAAGAGCTGAAGAAAAACAGATGCAGAAAGGCTGCTGGTGATCATATGTGCATTCTGCAATCCTTTATTCTTAGGGATGTCTTAAACTGACCCATACGACAAGGTGGCACTTTTAAAATAGTCTGAAAGCAGATTGAAAATGACAGGTTACAGCCCAAACCTTAACTACATAGTACAAATCTGAACTGAAAGCTCTCCTTTGATTATCTCTGAGCTCCTGTTGAGTGTGTATGTCCTGTAATTGACCGCTTTATACGACTGATATAAAGATGTCACTATGAAATTAAAGAAGTCTGTAAAGGAGGTTCATTTAACCCATCAAATTCTCAGCACAGCTTGACAACTCTGCCTGTGAACGATATCTACAGTCAAGGGGGGGGGGGGGGTTCTTTGGGGAGCGTAATTTAGAATTTTAGAATTGACTTCCTGGTATTCTGATGTTGTACTTAAGGTTTTCTCTTCATTAAAAACAAAGAAAACTCCAAACACTGGAGCTTAAATTTCAGATGCTTTCAGCTTTGAGCCCCATGTGCCAAGATGGAAAAAGGGGCTGAATGAAAATAGGAACTGACCAAAGTTTATCTGTGATGGGACAAGAGCTTTTTTCCAAATGCAATCTCCCACCTAAACACTGCTGAGGTAGCCCAGATCCAGTTCAGAACTTTTCATGCTTTCCCACACACCTTGCTTTTCTTACAAACTATAATTGCTTGGACTATCAAGGCTACAATCAACCGTATCCAAGTAAACACTCTAGGTAATACAACATCAATGAACCATTTTACAGACAACTACAAGGAAATTGATGAAAACTTTTTAGCGCTTAACAATTCCAGTTGAAAACTTAAGAGTTTAACAATTCCTTTGTGGAAGTGAAAAACCTTAAAGTTTACTGACCACCATTCTTCACAAATATCAAAACAAAATGAGGGAGAAAACCTGTTCTCATAGCCAAAAGCAAACAACAGTTTTAACACCTTGTCACATGGAGCAGTCACTGGGAGTCGAGGCTGACTTAGGTCTGCATTTCCATAATAGTTAAAGGCATCCAATAGATGCAAGAGAACTGGATTGCATGAAAGACTGGAAAAGAAATGGAGATTTGAGAGCATGCATAACTGACTTTAAACCACAATGATGGTTATCCCAGTGCCTAACTGGTTAGATTAAAACCACAGCAATTGATATACCAACTCAAAACATGAAACACTTCATCTGGACAGCAAAAAGCATGGCCCTACTGCTCTCCCTACATTTCCAGCAATGGAACATGCAGTTTCAGCAAAAGAACACAGCAGGGATAGCGATCAACTTCAACAGACAACTTTGGTGGTGTCTACCCTTCAGTTAAATTGCCATTTCCGCCCATATGTGAAAAGTCCAAACTGCAGTTGGGGGACAAGTTAAGACATTGCTTCGACATGCTACAATCTACATCCTATCAACACCACCAACTTCAGACTTCTTTTCAGAAGCCTATTCACCTCCATCCCATACAAGACAAAAACAGAGCAGTGCCTTCTCCCACAGGGCTTTCAAAGGTCTTTGTACAACCTTGCCTTTTATGCAGTTGTATATATAATTTAGAGAGGCCTTTGAGCTCTTTTTCTTCAATTGTTTAGTTAAAAGAATACATTATGTGCAATGATATAATAAAACAAAGAAACTGAACTTTTTAAAATGTGGCCTTTGACTTTCTCTCCATGCTCCTCCAGGCACCAGTAATTGCTTGCACACTTCTCCCAAAGAGTTTGTCTCAAAACTAAACAGGATGAGAGGCTAATTGCTAAGTAGATGAAGAAGTATAGTCTGTCCAAGTGGTGTAG
The DNA here is from genome assembly GCF_900964775.1 of Scleropages formosus. Classification (NCBI taxonomy): domain Eukaryota; kingdom Metazoa; phylum Chordata; class Actinopteri; order Osteoglossiformes; family Osteoglossidae; genus Scleropages; species Scleropages formosus. The sequence goes on along the minus strand of NC_041816.1, from coordinate 1,101,887 downwards.
TGTTTTAAAGCTTGCGACAAGACACTAGGGTCAAATCTGTACACAGACAGCTGCCATACACTGAGTTAGGACCCTGAACTGCCTCTGCAAAGTAAGTAAATTGAATATGTGACTACTTAAGTTTCTTTCAAAACTAAGTTATGCAGTTAAGCAGAACCAAGCAGCAGTTCCTAGACCACGACTGACACAGCAGCAGTGCAAAGTGACCAGCAATGATGGTCTCTGCCGGGTTGCAGCTGTTTCCTCACGTTTGCACTGATTAACAAGATGCGTTGTGGCTCCCCTCAGGGCAAGGGGTGAGAGGTCTGCTGGCATAGTAAGCACTGAGGGCGGACAGCCAGCTGGCCCCTGAGCTGAATGGCATCAGCAAGAGGAAGTGCCATCATCTGTCAGTGCCAGTCAGCTGCCCAGCTGTCTCATCCTTGCATGTCCGTCCCTGACAAAAACACATCATGCACTGCAGGTATTCCATCCTGTGTGGCACGTGAGAGAAACTGTGGGCCATTTCTGAAGATAAATACCATTCACAAGCCAGACTGGTACCACAACTCTGGAACAGTGAGATCACAAGACTATCCAGTGGGCCACCATACTAACCCTCAAGGACACCTGTAAGTGTCATAAACTAATGCAAGTAAAAATTCTTAGCTGCACTGCCTGGCCTCTTGCTCTAACAAGATTTTTCTTCATAAAATATCATGGCAGATGTTTCCAACTTTTTATCTTTTACAGACAGCAAAAATGTGGTTTGTATAGCAAATTCTTTGCAAATATTAATCAAGCTTAACCTAATTTTTTTTTTAAAACTAAATTCAGTACACACAACTATTTAGATAAAAACGGGGCTGAAAGAAATGACAGAGCAAACGCACTAATGGGGTATGAATCAAAAACTCAACTAAGGAGCCAAAGGGTTAACACAAAGACTTCTAAAAACGGACAAAAATGTCTTGCAAGAATTTCTGGAAGTGAGAGCAGAACAAAAGGAAAGATTGATATCAAAGCTAACAACTACAGATTGTTCAATAAGAAAGTACACTGGAAGCTTTATGTCTAAAACCTTGCAGATAAAGGAAAACTTTGACCATTTCAGGAATCAGAGCAAAACCATTAAAAAGTAATTAAGACTTTCAAGACTTAATTAAGACCATCACTCTAGTATTGTACTGCTCATTTGTGTATCTTATAATATTTAATTAAAAAAATTGGTGTCGGTATCAGGATTTGTCTGTCTTATGCACCTACTTGAGCGATGAACCTCAGTGTAGCAAGCGGTAGGGAACAAACTAGGTTTGCTTGAGACTCATGTCTGCAGCTATGTCTCCTTCTCTCAATGTAATGCATAAATTGTACTTTTGCTGAGATGTACGTCGCTTTGGACAAAAGCGTCTGCTAAATGAATAAATTTAAACGCATAAATGTAAATGTAAGACTTTTCCTTCTAATAGAAACCCATAACCAAACCAAACAGCAGTCAACGTGCATATAAATGTTAAACATATTTAAACTCTGCAATAGCCTCCGGTGCAGAATCCTTAGTGAGCTCGGCTCATCACAAAGTGAGAAATACTAAACTGATAAGATGCTTTACTCACCCAGCATCCTATCATGAGGCCAAGATTTCCCAGAGCAGCAGACCATGACACTCCAGCACGTGACAATGCACACAGCACAAGATGCTTGGAGTACTTAGAAATTCACCTCAGTGTGTACTTGCTGGAAACAGCAGATTTGCACTCTACAGCACATCACCTAAATTCTCAACCTCAAAGATTTCTGAAGTCAACATGGACAGGACTAAATGTTGAGGTGAAGCAAACTGTCCTGCTGCTCAGTTGGTACCTTTTTGGGCTAAATCGCTACTTTTCAGAAAGAATATGACATTACAAATGAACTCATTTAACACTGAAAAAGAATTATGAACGATACTGTCATGGCTTTACATTAGTCCTGTGTACAGTGCCACTTGGCAGCAGCATTTCAATCCATTCACAAGGAAACAGGCTGGTACTAGCCAAAATCGGGAAAGCAAGGCAAATGCCCAAACTCACCATTAATCTCCAACCTCAAGCAATACAATGCAAAAACAGGGCATCTGGCCTCTGACTTTGTCATACAAATGACTATAGCACCAGTCACTCCCATGTTTGACACCCTTAATGTTTACCTTTCTGACTCACAATGCATGCAGCTGGTTTTGAAGTGCTGGTGGACTGCTAAAATAGCATTTTAAATAGCAACACCACAATTTAAACCTAAACTTCAAGGGTGAAAAACATCTGAAAAGCTCACTTCAGCATGCTGTGCAAAAATGCCACCACTCCAAAACTACATCACTGTCATGTTACCCTCTAAGTTCCATTTATAACAGTAAGCAAGGACAGGCTCCTCATTTCTCCTCTCAAACTTCTCTCTCATTCTAATCTTTGCTTGTAAGGATACAAGCTGTCCATGTCAGACTAAGAAAAAACATATCTTGTCACCACGCCTGTACGGCAACTGTAAGGTTATACTGTATTTATGGTGAAAATTTCATGATAGGACCTGTAGAGAGAGATGATTATCCAGCAGAGAATGAAATCATGTAACAAAGTGAGTCTACATGAAAGAAATGAAAAATTAAGTAAATGTTGACATGGGCATACTAAAGTAAAGGAAAATAACTTGCAGATCCTGGAGCATGCATTGTACAAAACATCATGTATTTGGAATTCTCTTTCATCATCCACCCCTTTAACTCTCCAAAAGCCCTGCATTTTAACTGAATATACAGTGCATAGTGCATACCCTTCTCCGAGTTACTCCCATACGATACTGTACATACCTGTCCTCCGATATCCGTGGCATACCTCTTCAAACCCATCCGATACCGGTGCGAACCTCAAAAAAACCCAAGTGATACCAGTCTAGACTCCAAGAAAAACCTAGCGAGAGTCTCCAAATCACAACAGGCCCTACCGAAACTCATCAGCGGAATACTTACTTCAAGAAACGCTCAGTCGCCAGAACCCACGAACGAAGCCCCGGCGATTCCCCATCTCGACTCCAGACCAGACCCAGACACACAGATTCCCCAGTGTGTGACAGCTAGAGAAACTCCAAAAAGACCCCAATGATAAGAAGCCCAATTGAGCCCAAGAGACCCAATGAATGAATGATTCATAGTCGACTCCCCAGAGCCCCTAACCCTCGAAACCCTGCAGTTCAGTGCGAGTCTCCAAACCCCAGCAACTTACATGCTCAGTCTGAGGCTGAGGAGGGTCGCTGCGAATCATGTCACATGTGTGTGTGAATCATGTATTTGTTACTCCTCTGCTGGTTCCTCAACCACATGCTGCTCACTCGTGGGTGTTATTCTGTCCTCAGAGCGTCCAGGTGATGAAGCGAAGAGCCCAGGCAGGCAGTTCGCCTCAGGGCCGCTGAGTCTGAACACACAGCAGCACCTCCGGCTCCGCTCCGGCGTCCGTGCGCGCTACTGCTCCAGTCCATGTCCATCCATGATCTCTCCTCCTTCGTTCCCAGCCAGCGTAGAAAAGCCACACAGCCGCGCACTGACGTGACCGAATTTTTAACGCCCGCTGTCAACTATTGCCACATTAAGCGCGGCGAGCGCCTTATTTACAGAGTCGTACTTTTCATTTGGTCGTGGGAACTCAATTAGCTACCTGTAACGCGCCGTCTCCGCCAGAGACAGAGAGAGCCGGCGGTCCGCGCGCGAGACCCCGCTTCGCGAGAGTCCCAGGGCGCGAGACGCCGCGCGCGCACGCACGCACACACAGCTCAGTCAGGCCACCGCCACCATCAGGCAAGTCGCGACGGACAGGATTGGGGGGGGAAACGTCCAGAGTAGCCGGCTACACGAACGAACCGTCCCTTAAAAAGAATAAAGTGTCAGGCAGACGAACAGTGAAAAGTCTCACCTCAACTCTCAGCCCGAATCCGGCTCCGTGCGCGCCTCAGATTGATGGTACAGCGAGCGAGCGAGGAGAAGAAAAAAAAAAACCTAATCTTGTAAAAAATATATATCCTTTTCCCCGTTATTGTGGGGTTTGGGTTTTTTGTTTTTTTTTTTTACACCATCATTCCCATTCTCGGCTTCCAAACGTTCACCACGACGTGTGAGCTGACAATTCTGTTTCTCCTCAGCGGCAAAAATAAAAGCAGTCTCTCCTCCCGCGTTCACGTTTGCCACAAGTCCGCCTGCTTTCTGTCTCTACTAATCAGTGCCGCCTCTCAAAGTCGTGCACTGCGCGCTCTCGCGGTCACTGCGCTCGTCCACGGCTAGGGGGCGCAAGTGAGAAAATGGCTGCCCAGAGGACGTGAAGAATTGCGGTTTCCCAGCGGCCCTGTCGCAAAACTTAAGCAGGTCGTAAAAGCGTTGAGAAACCACTTTACGGTACTCGTCGTTTCTGAGCTTGCGATGAGGGTCCGCGGTCATCTGCGAAGCTACCGTGATCCGTGTTTTCAGTAAGGTAAGCGGGGTAGCACAGCTGCTGCTGCCTGTTGTAAATGATCCGCACCACAGATTTCCTCATGATTTCGAATAATTTAATTTAGCAAGCCAGTTCTATACACAATGCGGTGTCACAATCAAAATCAATCATGACGACGGCTAGGATCTTAGGATGGATATAGCTGCCATATATTTTGACCAGATGGTTATTTTCGAAGCTGTATGTGTCCGAATATTCAGCAGAGCATTTCCATGGCATTTATCAGTTTTTCCTTAGATACGCAGGTGGGTTGTGGAGGAATTCGACGAATTATTCGTTATGACCACGGTATGTCAATGTATGTAAATTTCAGTGTGCTGTCAGTACCATTACTGCAGGCAACAAGCAAAAAGACACGCAGAGCTCGGGGGACATGAAATAGGAGCGAGATAATATCATTTTTGCGGTATGCATGACCTCCCTTCCGGTGGCATTTCCCTGTTACGGACTTTAGGACACGCCCATTCAAATTTGTGGGCGGTGCATATAGAAGATCCGCCCTCCTGTTGTTCCCCCACCCCCACAAGACAGGTTTTGCATTTAGTTTCATGCAGGGAGCTTGCTCATCAAAACAGGGAAGAGCTTTGTGCAGTCCACCGGACTACACGTGCAGGGATCTATGTAATAAAACGGGGATAGGTACGAGTGTTGTTCAGTATATGCCAGATCCTTACATTTCCGTGTGCACTAAAACACACCCAGACTGAGCAGGATTGGAAAACTGGATTCAGTCACTTTGCACGGTGTTTAAAGTACCTGTCTGTGTTGATCAGTAACAAGATGACACATTTTACGTGTTTATGGGATGACTTGTCAACTATCATCCATCCATCCATCGTCAACAACCACTTGTCCCAGGCGGGGTCGCGGCGAGCCAGAGCCTCACCCGGCAACATGGCGCAAGGCCGAAGGGGGAGGGGACACACGTAGGATGGGACCCCGGTCCATCACAGGGCACTCCCAGCAGGGCTCGAACCCCAAACCCGCCACAAAGTGGGCACCAGCTGAACCCACTGCGCCAACATGCCCCCTTGTCAAGTATCAGTTCTAGTGAATTTTAGTGAAGCTTGAAGTTAATGTTGAAATTAAGTCTTATAAAGTGTTTTTCTTAGTTATGCCTATCTCTTAAATAAATTAAGGGATGTCTATTATTAAGCTTTCATTGACTGTGTAAATTATAAAATTAGTTGAAAATGGCACCAGGAGCTGCCGAGCAGCTTACGTATTTATGCGATTGATCTGTCGGGACGGAATAGGAGATTGAGGATGTATTTTTATTCTCAGTAATTTATTTAAAGTATTTTGATTTTAATAAAGAATAATAGAAGATACACTGTAATGGATATTTTATCCAGCCTCATGCCCTGTACTTCTGGGACTGGTTCAAGACCACTGCTATCCTGCATTACAGCATGGGATTCTGGGTAACAGACTGATGGATGGAAGTATTAGAACATTTATTATAGCTTTATATGAGGTTTTTACACAACCTAACCTGCAAATTATAAATAAATAGATGTCTTTTGTGTACTTTTTTGATTCTGGTAAAAAGTGGTAAAAGTGACTAAAGGTATGAACAAATCAAGTTAAACTTTTAATCTTAGCTGTGTTCATGTTAAGGATCAGGGACACTGCTTATATAGGGAGTCTGCCAGGTAGAAGAATTGGGGAGTATTCTGTAATACAATAGACTTGTCATGCAGAAAGCTTGCCAGAGTAGAGTTGAGTTGATTTGTGTGGTATACTAGATTTCACATGTTGTGAATCAGCTTATCGAGAAGTTTCCAAAGTTCTAATACAGTAAGCCAGTCAGTGTTAACAGGAGTGTTCTTTGTTACAGAATGGTACGATTTATGAAACAAATCAGTATAAACACAATTTATCCATCATGTCCAAAAAAATAAAAGCCACGCCTTGCTTGAGGGAAGCGGAGGTACGGTAATGTACTGTAGTTGGCATGGCTTCATCCACATCTTTCTGTAGGTGTGTTAGGAATGTGAGTGTGTTGCTTTAAGACAGTGGGGCAGTACGGGAAGTCTACGAAATGCCACAGGAGTGTCTGTCGCCCATATTGGGTGTATTATTCACTTGAGTGATTGCAGAGACAAACTGATCTTTTTTTCCTGGTATATATGTGCATTGTAGCAGGAGTGCACAGTTTTAGAAAGTTGTTCAAAATAAACATCGTACTCAGTGGAACCTGCGTTTAGGTGATGTGTTCTCCATAGGATAAGCAGTCTCTTAAAAAACAGGGAAGTTCCTGGAATACTAAGTGTGTAAATCTGCTTTATGTTGTGCTGCAATCATGTAGATGTTTTACAGTAGTCCAGTGATATTCTGGAAAATTTGTTTGGGGTTTTTGGATGGGCTGGGAACACATTTTTCCCCATTTAAAATAAAAAGGAAATAGGCTTTTGCTATCTGATATTTTGATATCTACAGGTTTTAGGAACTGATTCATCAAAAGATGCCTGTAATATCAATACCATTCACAAAATAGAATTTTCCAGCTACCACAACTATTCCTAAAATCAAGTCGGAATGTTATTTCATGTTTACCAAATACAAGATTGCAAATGGAATTGCAGTTAAGCTCCTCTCACTCATGTTTCCCAGGAACTCTGGCGACCTCTGTGAGATCTGCAAAATGGACCCAGTGGTCTTGAGTTACCAGGACAGTCTTTTGAGGCGCTCGGACGTGGCTCTTCTGGAGGGCCCATACTGGCTTAATGACCAGGTGATTGGTTTTGCCTTCGAGTACTTTACCATAGAGCGTTTCAAGGGCCTGAGCAAAGCAGCGTGTTTCATCAGCCCTGAGGTCACACAGTTCATCAAGTGCACCTCCAGCCAGGAGGAGTTGGCCCTCTTCTTGGAGCCCTTAAATCTCCCAGCCTGCCGCTGGGTCTTCCTAGCCGTCAATGACAACTCCCACCAGACAGCTGGAGGTACTCACTGGAGCCTGCTGCTGTATCGACGGGACAGCGGCTGCTTCTCCCACTACGACTCGCAGAGCGGCAGCAACGCCTTGCATGCCCGCCGCATCGCCAGCAAGCTCGAGTCCTTTTTAGGGGCTGCGAAAAAGCCACTCTTTGTGGAGGAGCTGGCACCTGCCCAGCAGAACAGCTATGACTGTGGCATGTATGTCATCTGCAACACTGAGGCATTGTGTGACAGCATTGGGCAAGGGGTGGCCCCGCAGGCCCTCACTCAGATCATCACGCCAACGTACATCACGCAGAAGAGGGCCGAATGGCGTGGCCTGATTCAGAGACTCTCCCGTCGGAAAGAGTAATGTGTCAGCACCAGCCTCCGCTCATTTTCACCATCCTCACTTTCAAAGGAGCTAGCATGAGCACTTAGACCAAGATAGATCACAAAACATCCATTTACTTCACAGTGGTGACCGCAGCATTGTTTGCTCGCAGTCTTGCTAATGAAGGAGTGAGGTGGGAAGGCTGGCTCTTTTTAGCAGAACTCATGAAGATGAATTCAAGCCAGCATCCAGAAGAGATGTCAGAAACAGAAAAACTGAATCTTTGGTCACTGTCCTCACCTTCAGTTCTACAGTGACATTTTGTGCCAAAGCCAAGGACACCTGAAAGGGGAAATTCAATGTGCCTGTCATTCATCCACATGTTCACAATTTATCTACAGAATGTGTTTGACGGAAATTGTAATAACTTACATTCTTTATAGCCTAGCAAAGAACGATAACGTACGCTATTCAGACTTTCACTAGCAAAACTGGATTTTCAAAGTTCTGCTTAAAAACTTATTTAATCTGTAAAGCATTTATATTGATATGTTACATGAGGCATATTGCTGAGAATCCTAAGGAAAAGGAAGTAACAGCAGAATTGCTCTCTGGCACTTTGGAGAGGGAACTCTCAAATGGAGGTCATAGCCGAGTAAGTTCACCATGCCGGAATGAGTTGATAAAATTGAATTTCAAAGATGTATGACTTGTGGAGACTTTATCTGCATAAAACTATTTATTTTATTACTGTGAATTTTATATTATTTTGTACATTAATGTATGAAAAGCTCAAGAATGTCAGATCTGCCTGAAGAGTCAATTAGCTTTTGATTTAAAGTAGTTATGACGAAATGTCCGATGTTGTCGTTCTGTGTTGCAAAGTGCCCTTTGAAAAAAGCAACCATAACTGCTTGGAGACTTTGAAAAAAGGAGATGGAGCACAGAACAACAACGAATAACTGAAAAATGAAGCGATGAACAGTGTAAAACCTACTGTTTTGCTGCTGACTGCAGAATTGCCATTTTGTTTTTAGCCAACATGTGGTGTATGTTTACAAGTGTTTCTGCTCAGGGCTGCATATAAACAATTAAACTGGATTCTAGAAAAAGGGCTTTCTGTTGAACATCCAAGTGTTGCTGCTATGCTTAGGACAAATTCTCATCTAGTCTTCGGACAAAAAGTTTAGACTTTGGTGTTCTGGTGCCTTGCAAGTCTCTGCACGCCGCATAACTTTGGGCTGCTTCCATTTGTAAAGAACGCAGTTAGTGTAGCAGGGCACAGACTTGGGTCTGCTGTAGTGGCCTTGATCATTATTCTCATTCACACACTCGCTGTATTTAGCAAATGCCTTTGTTCACGGTATAACGTAAGGTGTAAGTACGTTGCTCAAGGGTGCAAAAGCAGGGGATTCATAAGAAGGATCTTCCAAGTGCAAGGCAACAGCTTGTTAAGCGCAGGGCCGTGGCGGTTCGGAGCCTATCCAAGAAGCAAAGGCTGTGCAGCAGGGTGCAACCTGGACAGGACATGAGGCCATTGCGGGACAAATCGCAACCGAGGAGCTGAGACCAGCGCTACCTGCTTCTGTGCTGCCTGCGAGCAAAGCACTTAATAGCTACTGAAAAGCTACATTAGTATATCCAGCGTTATAAATGTTTAAATCTCCCTTTTATCTAGTCACTTAGCATGACAGCATAAGCCAAGCAGTGAAATAATAAATAAACCGAGCATTTGCGGCATCTTGGCTGTAGATGCTTCGAGAGTAAAACACGGAGACATAAGGACAAACCAAAAACTTTCCTTATTTCAGGAAAGCGCGCAGTGCCGGTGAAGAGCCAGGCCTCCGGGGCCTTGACTGCCTTGAAAAGTAGATCATCAGCAGTTCCAAGGGGTTTTTATGAGTCTGGAGGAAACGTCTGCAGGAAGTGTTTTGCGAAACTTCAAAAAGATTCAAATGACTGGATTGGATGTTCTTCTCCAACAAAGACAGGTTCTTATGAATTTTGTACTGTTTTTGACAGCTATTTAAGTCTGACCTGATAATTTTGCCATCTGCACTTCTTTGTATATTATTGTATATTTTCCATTAAGTACAAGGGTACGTTTTGGCCTTATTCATCAGTCAGAACCTTCAGAATGTTTGGTGTACTGTATTTATATGGCCTCACAGCAGACATACATCACTTTGGATGAAAGGTGGAGATTATTATAACTCAGATGTCACCGTAAGTGAATAATGCACACAGCAGTCGTATGTGAATCGTGAAACTAACGGTTTCGGTCCAGTTCCACCTGTACTCGCCATCTGCATGTGGATGCCTCTCTGTAGATTCACCATGCTAAAGTGTATACAAGTGTAAGTTCTGTTTGTTTGGACTGAAATTGTGGACTTCCATGTTAACACTAACCAGATTTTTGGTGTGCAACAGCAGCTCAGGATGGGCTCATATTTATAGGCTCATATGGACCCCTGAGCTCCTTCGTAACTGCAGGCTGTAAATTTCACTTTAAGGGCTGCTAACCAGAAAGGCTCCCTGTTCTCTTATATTCCTCTAAGTGCTCTGTAAACGCTGCTTATCTTCTCATCAGCACTGCTAGTAATCACTTATCTAAACGCACAGTGGCAGTCAAAAATTTGAGTATACCTGGGCAAACTGCAGTAATTGTACGAACAAGACAGAGGAGTAAATGCAAAGCAACCCCGAAGGGCTCTACATCAGTGGGAATTGCTGTAAAAGAGCTGGGAAGATACACACACATACACAACGTGTACAACCGCTTGTCGCGGCGAGCCACAGCCTAGCCCAGCGACGCAGGGCCGAGGGGGGAGGGGACACACCCAGGACAAGATGCCAGTCCGTCGCAAGTCACCCCAACAGGACTCGAACCCCAGACCCGCCACAGAACGGACCCTGGCCAAGCCGGCTGCATCATCGCACCCTCTCTCCCGATGCCGGGAAGATATTTTCCCTCATTTCCTGATCAAACATATTTCTTCAAATTGTACTCAAAATTTTCACTTGTGTACAGAAGAACTTTCTTAAGATCGTTTTTTTTTTTTTTTTTTTTATCTTTGACGTCTGTCTTCTGTAGTACTGGTTAAAAAAAGGGTCGACTATTCGTGCAAAGTTGTCAGAAATGTAGCAACGATGAGGTCAGGAGAAACCACTTGTCATAATACATACGAAGTTGCTGAGATAGGAATTATGACTACTATAAATAAATATAGGTAGGCGAGCGTAAATGCATGAAGACACCTTTCAGCAGCCCTTAATATAAGTAATGCACGTAGCACACTTCTTCCGCTCTCAGTAACCAGAGCTTCTTCTCTGTTTGATGACAAGATAAATGCCCTCCAGTAATTCTGTTACCTATCCTGTGTGCATGAGGAAAATTGAGGATGTGTACATTAATGTGACATGACACCCAGCATTAGAGGCTGTCAGAGATGCAACTTCCCTTACTGATCTCACATTCTCGGTACTTTAAATTTTAACATGAATGTGTTTGTGTGGTCATGCAGGGTTGCAGTGGGCTGGAGCCTATTCCTGAAGCCTATTCTGGATGAGCCATTCATTCCCTCGCCAATCACACACTCATTCACTGACACGTACATACGCTGAAGTCAATATGCACTCGCCAGTTCACCTAAAACACTTGTCTTTGGACTGTTAAAGGAAACCATGTGAACATGGGAAGAACATGCCAACTTCATACAGACAGATCCAAGTTCAAACCCATAGCCCAGGTGCTGTGATGGACCAGAGCTACCCGCTGTGCCACCCCACATGATAAACAATGAGCATATAAACTATTTAAATTTTTCAGATAAAGAGTCGAGTACCTTCAGAGCCAGAATGCGACTTAAAGTCTGATTCCGTGGACTCTTGTGTTACTCAAACACAGGCTACATGACTGTTCTAGTGCAATTCACAGTTCTGCTGTTCTTCTTGGAAAGCAGATGGAAATTATGCAGGGTTACATTAAATTCTCTGTTGCAGGGGCCTCATTTGTCAGCGTGAAGACAGGTGGTGTATAATTTTCCTAGCGATGCTATAAGACCGAGTAATAATGTCAGTTTGTTACAAAGGGTTAGCACGGAAGCAAAGAACAAATACTTGAAACTGACAATGGCCGGGAAGCATTTAGGCTTTTGCATTTGCGATTTCGTACAGTTGCAAATGGTGGTGGTAGGAAAATGCCAGCGGTGCTGTAATTTATAAGAGAGAGAATTTAATAGATGGTGCAAAGGTGTGGACACTAAACAGAGTCTCTGTCTCTCATCATGGCCTTGGTATGTTTCCAGTAAAGGGGAAAAAAGCCATCGTATCCTGCCAGCACTCCACTCCTGGCTTTAGATCCTCGTCCCCCTGATTTACACCCCCTGGATTGGAGCCATTCCCTGCTCTCCTTAACCTGGCCATCTGTATCCATCTGAGCCGAGTGCCAGTGTTACATTGGGAACGTGCAGCAGCCCATTAAGTGTTACTGTCCAAATAAAACAGTGCAGAGGCGTGCCAGTTAGGCCAGCACTTTCACCGTACACAACATCCAAGCAGGAATGTTACAGCCAAAGAATGCTTTGCTGCAAGACTCGAACGACTTTCTGCCGCAGAATAAATGCCTACTAACGCGTACAAAAGTGACCGCGTCCAGAAAACGTTCACAAGTCATTTATTGTGCCATTTTGGTTGGCGCATCACTTCTGAGAAGATGAAGCTGCTTTGCGATTCGCGTTGGAAAGACTTCACATTTATGTTTCGGTTATTTTGCTGATGCAATGCTTATCAAATGTACCACAGCAAGGCCATTCCTAAGGGCTGAACATGCAACACTTTGATATGAGGTCTGACACGGAGTTAACGTCATGACAGATTTTCCTTTCTTTGCAAAACAAATGCTAGAAATACTGAGGAAAGGTCATGGCTATGCTGGAATTATTGCAGACAAGGAGGGCTAAGCTTCTATTCCTTCAGTCTGAGGAGAACCATGGCTAAAACCGCAGCAGAGAGCGGACAAAGGTTCACCCGGCCGCGAAGACCACCGCCCCCCGGGACGTAAAGGGAATGGCGCTTGAGTTCAGGCTTTGCCATCTACCGCGGAGCGTCAAAGTCAGCGAGCTGCGGACGGAACGCGAACTCCCGCCGCATATCGCAGGCTCTCCGTGCGTAATCGACTCCGCACATCACAGGAGATCTTTCGCAAAACTCAACACCGTGACCAAAGCCATTTAGAGAGGGCAAGCTCCACGAGTGGACAGTGGACAAATGGTCAACGTTTGTTCTGTCCACACACACGTACGCACGCCTCTAGGTCTCAATCTAATCGGCAATCATATCCGCATCACTCAGATATGTGGATAAACGTTGACAAATGCGACCAGTAAAGCCCATCAGAGGTGGGCGGTGAAGGAGGACACTTACTTTTCTGGAACTGCCAAATCCCTTGGCTTTCGGCATGCGAGAAGGGTGTCAAAAGGCATCTCTTTCAGCCCGCTTCCCTCCCGGTCCCTGAACTAATAAACTCGAAGAAATCTGTCCCAATCACCTTTCTATTTGCTATGAAATCTAGACAAGGCAACTGTATAACGTGCACCGGAAGCAGCGGCAGCGGACAGTTCTGCGCGGGGATCGAAAACCCTTCGTCTTCAGCTGTGCTTTGCGCTAAATGAATAAATGTACATGCAAACTACAAAACTCTTACTCGCTTTTAATGCGGTATATCAGCTGCACCTCACCTTAATTGTCTTGTGAAGATTTGACTGTCCATTGTCAGCGGTCAGTTACGGTTTCCCCCTAAACAATTCGAGGTGCTTTTCCCATGGACCAATAGCAACGCGGCCTCGCCGTCAGCTGACTCCTGCTGTCCGTTTCATTGGCCGCCGCCGTCCGTCAGTCACGGTTTTCCTCCGGACCGAGAGCGACGGGCAAATGGCCGAGCGGCTCGGCCCGGAGCGAAAACCCACGGCTTCAAACTCATTCGCCGTCCGAGGAGGAGGAACAGTAGCGTCATTCATCTGGAATTTGCCGGGTGCTTTTATGCGGTGATTTACAATTGCAACTGACAATACAGCCGTGTTAGGAGCAGTTTTAGCTACCGATATCTTTTCATATTACGATTTTGTCGTCACAAATGAACCGTTCCCTGGCTAGATACAGTATCTATCGATACAATAAGCAATAAAAGCCATGTTTGAAATATTAAAAGTAAATTCTTGGACCCCATCTGATTGCTGTAAAGAAAAGCATAAAAATTTTGCAAGCTTTGGTGAAATAATACCTGTGGGAGAAAAGCAGCACGATCGATTATCTGAACCCGGTGAACTCGCGTACCACCACAAGTACAACTCGTTGCCCGAGTTCAGAAACTCGTGATTATAACAGCGACGTGCGTGTCCTCCGTAGCCTCCCCGCATTATCGGAGAGCTCCGGTCGTTTTGAGTAATCAACCAAATCGTAAAACTGACCTTTCGTGGACTTCGCAAACCCACGGTCTTGTTGCGATTCCTTGCGACGTGAAAACACGAAAGATTTATTAGACGGTCATTTTTCGTGAGCGTGCAGCCAGAAGAAATGCATGAAAAAGAGCCCGGGTTAATTTATGAAATGAACGAATGGCAAACGCCCAGCAAAAAAGCTTTAGGAAAACCGCTGTAAGCGCCACAGTGTTGTGGGGTATTAGGAAGTTCTTCGGAAAGGTGTTTCACCATAAACTAGGAGCGTAAGCCTTACTTATCCCCTGCAAAAACATTTTGAATTAGCGGGGGATTTAAAACCTACCGTGCAGCTGTGGACGGGGGCGGGGGAGGCGTTACCGACATACGTTCTTGCTGGGGAGAGGTTTGTGTACTTGAGTAAGATCCCCACTTAAACATTATGATCGCAAGACCGATGAAGAGACGAACTTCAGACTCGCTCACAGCTTCCAGGCTGCGGAACCAGCTTTGTCTCAACATAAGAACTTCTCCCAGTTTCCTGCGCCTCAGACGCCTCTTAAAGACCAACCTCTTCTCGCGAGGCCTCCACCCGAGCAGCTTAACCTCAGCCGTAGCGTGACGCGGAACTTGTCGTACCCGTGGGTCACCTAGCGACCGAACGTCCGCCTCCCTTCGGCCGGGACCGCGGGAGAGGTGCGAGGGGGCGGGCCCACGTGCGGGTCGTCCCCGAGAGCTCCGAGTCCGACCGCGCGTCTCACCGGGGGGTCTCTTCCGGGAACGGTCGCCCAGCTCTCTATTTGCCCAGGGAATAAGTGCCAAAAATTTTATACGCGACATGTTTCTCCCGCTGTTCGGTTTCGCTATTGTGCCGTTGCTACGGTTACTAAAAGCTACTACCGTATCTTAAAACCATGCCTTCTAGCTTGTATGCGGCGAGAATCAGCCTGAGGGTGATAATCTTGGAGGATCGCGGACTAATCTCGGTCAGTCCTCCGAAAAATGCGGACAGGAAAAGTTAGTCACGCTTGCCGTCCGCCCTTCCCCGAACGGCCCCGATCCCGGCAGCCACGCGGTCGGTTCATCGGGCACCGGCTAAGAACGCCCGAGAGCGGGACAAGCGGGGCGACGGCGGCTCGACACGCCTTCCGCCCGCACGTGACGCTTGCAACGCCGTCCGTACCGCGCCTGAAGGCATTTTGCGCGGCGAGCCGTCCCGCGGTGCCCTCCCCTCGCTAACGGCGCGAACGCGGAGCTCGGCCCTCCTCCGCGCTTGGTTCCGACTAACCGTCGCGTCTCAGGAACAAAGCTGCAACGTCGGGCAGTTCCGAACCGCTCCCGTCCGCACTGCGAGCAAGCGCCAGGAATCACGACACCGTCGCTTTGTCCGTTAGAGTCGGTTAACGGAACAGCTGGTGACTCACAGGGCCGGGAATTCTCCTGCGGCCCACTTGCATGTTTCCCTATTCGTGTACTTGATGCTTCTCTCCAAGGTGACCTGCAGCGTCAGGGTCAGATACTAAACTACTTAAAATTATTTATACAGCTGGTTTTTTTTTTTTTTTAAACTGTATCCCTTCTGGGTAGGTACCATGATCAAGGGAACTACATTGCGAGTAGGGATTCGAACCTGGGTCCCTTGTTCAGCCAACGCCCCCCACATATCTCTGGGAACATGCAGGAGTCTCGTCTCAAAGTTTTTAGTTTTATTTCTGAGGATGAACAGAGGAGAAGAAAGAGCCTAATTGTGAATGACTGATGACAGGGCGGCACAGTGGAACAGCGAGTAGCGCTGCTCTCTCACAGTGCCTGTGAGGGGCGAGAGGACGTGGGTTCGATCCCCGCTCAGTCTGTGTAGAGTTTGCATGTTCTCCCCGTGTCTGCATGGGTTTCCTCCGGGTGCTCTGGTTTCTTCCCACAGTCCAAAGACATGCTGTTTAGGTTCCCCCATAGTGTGTGAATGACACAGAGAGAGTGTGTGTGTGTGTGTTCCACTGATGTATGGATGAGTGACCCGGTGTAAGTAGCGTATCTAGCAGTGTAAGTCACCGCGGTGAATAATGCGTGTGGGCTGATAACACCACACGGTATCTGGTGGAAGTCACTTTGGAGGAAAACGTCTCCTAAGTGAATAAATGTAAATGACAAATAGAGGAGACTGCAGCACCAGAACAGTGTTTGAACAAGCATTTCTTTTTAACACTAATATCGCTAAAGGTATTAGAACTATACGTGAATAACGTACAACAACGGTCACGCTGGCAGCTCAGGGAGATGCTGAGGAACTAGATGTAAGAGTGTGAGCGTAAGGCCGAAGCCTCGCCAGCGTGTCGCCTCCTTGTGTTTGGGATTGTTAGTGCATCTCGGAGCCATGACGACAGTCCCGCGATAATGGAGCGCAACTTCTGTCCCCCATCCAAACAAAAGTACCCGAGTGACTGTGTTAATGCATTTGGCTGAATAGAAGTAATATTCAAGACCCTTTAATATATTTTTCGGTTCTCTCTCTCTCAAATGTGCAGTGCGGTCCACAAAGAGAATCACATTGTCAGGTTTCCAGTTGTGGGAAATGTGCCAGCAGTAAAAAAAAAAAAAAAAAAATACTTTCAAATGTAGAATTATAAAACAAGAGTTAATTCATTTTCAGATCCATAATTTATCCTGTACGTACTTTGCTGCGCATTTGCAAACGTGCGCACACGACGAAAAGACGAGGGGGCCAGGGCTGGGGCTGGTCCGGGTGGCCCGTCCCCGGACGAAATCTGCACCTGAGCCCCGCTGCCTGGAGCCCAATTCAAAGCCCCCCTACTGATGATGGGGAGATGTTGGGATGGGGGGGGGGAGGTCATCCCTCCTTTCCTTCCGGATCAATGGAAACAAAGTAGGCCAAAGCCAGCGAGAAGCAGCGAAGACCCTGGTCTCTAGAGATGGTGGCAAGGCATTTAAGAAAAGGACCGAGGGAAACGGAAGGGATCGCAGCGATGGCGTCCTGTCGGTACTTGACGTCGCAGCTCCTACGTCTCGGCCACGAGGAACTAACGAGCCGCAGGCTGCGGAACGGGTATGACGCCCCGTACGACAGCTCCGCTCTACCACGTGCTGCGCTTCGAGCCAAGGCAGCAGATTCGACATGAATTAAGACACAGTCCCTCCACTCTGGCTGGCTGGCTGTGGATGGAGGAATATGTTTGTGTGTGCGTGCGCGCGCGCGCGTCGTGGTCTGCACACGACACGGAATGTTTCCCCCACCCATCGCCCGCCGGGGGCACTTCCAAAGCGCGGCTGCGGAACGGGCCATGAATTATTCATCCCGACCTCAGAAACCCTTCGGCTGGAAATTCAAGCGTGAGCAAAAAAAAATAAGTTGTGCTCATGACTGTACCTCGCCGTGAAAATGTCCCAGGTTCCACTCTGCTTTCCTGCCTTAAATGACCCCCTCGTGGCATGGGGTACCTGTACTTGGGGGGATTGGGGGGCAGCAGCTGAATGTAAGAACAGACCTCACTGGCCAGCTTGGTCCCACAGGAGTGGGGACGGACGGACGGACGGACGGACACGCACTGGGTGGCTCACGGGGGCTTTGCTTACTGACAACAACGCTCCTGTGACACACACCCCACAGATGGCAAAACCTGCCTTCACCACGTTCACCGCCGTCCCCATATAAAGCGTTTCGATGTCCGGCCGGCCGCTCCGAAAGGAACCGCGACATTTTCGCACTTGTGTGAAGTTTCTGCGTCCCGGAGGAGTCGCTGCCCCGTTAACGGCGGAACCCCAGTCCCCCCCCAACCAGCCTCAGCCTTACCGCCCCTCCTCCGCTGTTATCGATGCTGCTGCTGCCGTTACATATCTCATCGCGCTTCTTGCTCTTGATCTCATGGCGAACGCTTTGAGGCGAGCTTGCAGGAAGGGTGCCGTGTAAAAATAAAGCGAATTTAAGTCGTAACACTTGTGTCAACGTAGCGAACTATCAGCGGCGTTTTTCCGCTACATCGCAGCTTGACCAGGCGCTCACCGCTTACTTCTTCAAGATTTCCGTTACCTTCCCTATTTCTTTCAAGACGCTTTTCTCCTAAGAAATTACAGCGTTACCGTGAAGTTACATCATCCGTACGGCTATTATCAACAACCGTTTGTGCGAGGTTGTGTTGGGCCAACCGGTTCTGGAAACGTAGGGTGTGACGCAGGGTGTGCCTTGGACGGAAGGCAATCTCTCTCTCTCTCTCTCTCTCTCTCTCTCACTCTCACTCTCTCACACACACACACACACACACACACACACACACACACACACACACACACACACACACACACACAGTGTCCAAAGAGACAGCCCAAGAGCCGTGAGGCCCCAGCGCTACCTACTGTGCCGCCGAGCACCCGTCCACGGTTATGAAATTCGTTGCAAAAAAACGTTCTCCTGTGACGTCCGTCAGTCGTTTCCGTTCGCCCGCGTCCGCGAACTACGGCCGAGCTCACCGGTGCAGAACGGAAGGGCTTTTATCGGCTACAGGGACCTTACGCCGCTGAACGACCGACCGGTGTTACGAGCGGTGCTCGGAGCAAAGAGTGCCCGTACGCCTGAAGCGCGGCGAACGGTCCGAAGCGCGCGGGCTCGGTCCCCGGCGGCGACGCGTTCTAATCCGAGAGCGCGACGGCACGCAAATGAACCGCGTCGCCGGGCGATAAATACTCGACGCTCCTCGGCCTTCTCCGCACGTTTCGCGATGCGGGGCAAACGCGGGCGCTTAAAATCGTCACGGTTTAGCGGGAATCGGTTCGCTCGTCTCGACGAAATTTCCGAACGACGAGCACACGTGATGCAGCGTTCCTTGGATTAAGAAGCAGAGCCGAAGTAACCGGTTTAGCAAATCCAAGCGCTCGCGTTTCAGAGGCCGTTGCCTTAACCGCTCTGTATTTCACGCAGATTTACTGTCTATTACTTAATTTATCGAGCCTTTGTGGCTCTTTGGAATAAACTGGAGCTCTTCCCAAGGTACGTCCGCAGATCTCCTTCGACCCCCCGAGCCGGGAATTTTCCGTCCGAAAGGCCACATCTGCGAGCGCCTCGGCTACCTGCCGCTGCTCGCAGGAAGGCGTGCGCTCGCCAGGTACGGTACCACGGTAACCGATATTGCTACAGCGACGCAGGTTTCCAAGTTAATCCAGTGACACATGTCAACCACATGCACGTAGCTGTTGTGAAATGCATTTTTCAGGGGTTCACGTTAACGGAATTCGTTGCGGCAAACACGGAACTAGTGAACTGCAAACAACAATATTGATAACAGCAACTGTGAAATCATGTTCATTTCCCCTCAGTGTGGAATAAGAGTACAACGGCTATAAAGCGATTCTTTCAGATGGCTTTTCAGATGGAGGTCAGAAAGAAACTGCAGACTTGTTGCCCCCCACCCCACGGTGCTCCTGATGGCACGTGGTAGAGGATGGTGAGAAAATACGTCGGTCAAACGGCAGATTTCTAACTTGAAGAAAGATGGATGAATGAAACAATAGTAGATGTTTATGTGTTGTAAGAGCAGAAGGGGAAAAGCAGTATGACAAAAGTGCAGACGTATCCCAAATTTCAATCTGTAGCCGTCGTGAAAAGTTCAGATCGGTCTCTAAATTCCGAAGCCGCTGGACTGACGAATCCCACGTCCCTGAAGATCGACATGTTCTCAGATGCCTTTTCGCAATATTGATGAGCGCACGGATGGCCGCGATCGCCAAGGTCATTGACACGTGAGCCATCGGCTGAGAAGAACACCGGTTGTAGACTGGGGTCTGGATCCGACGCCGCGGTGGCACCCAGACCTATAGGCTCCTGCCGCTCCTTAAGATGCTTTTCCGTTGGGAATTTTTGTCCAGCCGTGGATCTCCGGGTGCCCTCAGATGGCCCGCTCCGTCTCAGCATTCGCCGTGCGGAGCCCCGTAGTTAGTGCACGCGGGGGCGTGTCCTCTGAGGCGGGACTTCCTGGGGGGTGCAGCCAGGAGCAGGGGTTACCTGGGAGGACACAGAGACGCACGTGACTATAAAAACTGCCCGAATCCCCCCAGTTCTCCAGAACGGATGGCACGGATGGCACGGTTCTGCTACGGATGAGACGCGGTGCCGAGCTCAGAGCCTCGCGAAGGGCGCCGACGTACGTCAAGACGAAAGCGGGTGGACCGTGACATCTTTCTTCCAGCCTAACAGTACGAACGCCTAAACGAAACATGAAAACGTCCTAAAATAACACCTCGGCATCTCTTCGTCGCACCTTCGGCAGAAGACGATCGGAGCTGGATCCGCAGCCATTTCGACGTACTGCCGCAGTACGGATTCGGCGGTCGCAGGGCGCGGCGCTTGCCGCTGCCGCCTAGCGTCCGAAGCGCCGGGGTCCGGGGGTCCTCACCTCTCCCTTACATGCTGGGCCAGCTTGGTGTTGAGGAAGGACAGCTGCTCCTCCAGGGTGCACACGCGGAACGCCAGGTAGCACGAGGACAGGATGAGGACGACGATACTGCAGGGTAGCGCGAGAGCAGCACGAAGGATGAGTGAATGGAGAGCAACACTGGGGTGCAAAGAATGCTGGGTGGCGCCTTATGATAGCCTGCTCATCATTATGCGAGAAGTTGCAAAGCAGTGCAATTTTACCAGCGGCTGTTCCCGGAAATCCGGGGCGCTGATGAGGAGCCGGGGCGAGCAGCTTAAAGAATGCTAACGAGATCGTGAAGATGTGGAAAATGTTGAAAAATAATACTTCGAAATGCTTTCCGGTGTGCGGGGACAGGGTGACGGGGGTCGCGGCAGTTCCAAGTTTCAACAGTAGATGGCAGTAGGAAGAAACGAGCGCCGTTACCGCAGCCGTGATCGCCGCCGACGTACGGCACGGTAACGGCGCGGTAAGAGCACGGCAACGTCGCGTCTCATCCCGCTTCCCATTTCTACCGACAGCAATTTACGTCTTGCTTTACGGCATCGCCTGCAAACGAGAGCTCTCGCAACACGCAGGCGATGACCAATTTCTCAGCTGCTGAAAATGCAAGGACATGAGCACCGTGACCGCCGCGAAGCGCATTTCGGCTCTCGGGTTCGCCGGGCGTCCGCTCGGCGTACGGCAACTGCTACAAACCTGCACAATGAACAGTTTGTTCACGTTATGGTGGAAAGCTTGTAATTGAATTAGGGTGGAATGCGTGCGGGGGAGGGCGGGCGTGTCGAGGAAACGCGGCCAGCGGCGGCAACGGGAGCCGTGGGAAACGAGGAAAGGAGGAAAGGAGGCGCGGACGGACTCACAGCACGATGAAGAGCTCGAGCAGCCGACGCTCCGCGCGGCTCAGCACGGCTTCCGGTTCGCCAGCGGGGGTCTCGTCGGCCCGCGCGCTTCGCTCTGTGGAGGGCAGCGGGTAGAGGGAAGTCAGGTTTCCGCAGTTCCCTAGTCGCCGAACACCGGGAGCATCGATCGGGTTGCTATCCAGAAGGGGGTGGGGCTGCTGGTAAAACGCTACACCTTCCCATTCCCTCCAGCGCCCCCCTACCCTCAACCCTTCGGGAGGCAGCGGCAGCGCAACACCTAAGGCCACGCTGCTCTCAAAGTACAGTAGCGATGTCGCACCTAGAAACCGCACATCTCCGTCGAGCTTCCGTTGAGGCTGCTTTACTAACAGGATATTCGCACGAGGCCCCAAGTCCTCGCGCGATCCGGGAAGCGGTTCCGCGGGTCGCTCGCGCCGTTCGGCCCCGGCGGACGCGGCGCGGGAACGGACCCCCGGCGAATCGCTCCGAAAGCTCCTTCGGCCGGGAGCAGCTACGCCGGAGGGGCACCGGGGAATGTTTACCGGCGCAAAAGTAAAAGCGAAGTGACACACTTGCACCGCGGTGCGGCTCATAAGCCCCGCAGACCTGCTTGTCGCCAACTAATAAGGCGTCGCCCTCGTTAGCGACGCTGACCGGAAATCCGAGTCCTCGATCTGCACGTGGCACACATTCCCGCGACATATTACCGTGTGCGAAAATGCCAGTAAAAGGTTTAAAAACTCGTTTTCCCTAAGCGCGTTTCAGATTAAATCTCTGCGTTAGACTACATTCCTGGCTGTGTAACATCGCGCTAATCCAGAAAGCGAGGAGGACTGAAGCCCCGCCCGCATAATGCAGGGAATTAGAAGCGCAAACGCATTCTCGCTCGCTGGAAGGACCGTCGCTGTGACGGATGCTTCCGGCGTTCGCAGGGTAAAATGCAACTGAAAGACGGGAGGAAGAAGAGCAGGCAACCGCTCTGCTTACGAGGGCAGCACGTGCAGAGTGTATTAAAGAGCGTAAACGTGAAATGCGTTGGGTCGTAAACCTGTGGGTCAGACGCCCGCAGACAGATACGTGCCCTGCTCCGGTCAACGAGCTGACCGTGACCCACAATGCATGCTGGTCCCGCCTCCGCCACATCGGTATGATGCGCGCTGTACGTCTCTCACCCTCCAGGGGCGAGTCCGTCCGGAAAGGCGAGTCCACCATACCGAGGCTGCTGGCGGAGTTGTCCGGAAGGTCGGGCGGCGACGAGGACGTGGACCCCGAGGAGGACTTGCTCCTCCACTTGAGCACCGGGACAGGGAACTCGTCCGGCGCCGGGAAATCAACCTGAAGGCGGAAGACGACATCGTTCACATGGACTCGACCGCCAAATATGCACCGTCTTCGATACGCTGGTTCACACGGGTGACACGGCACATTGGCCAACGATGACGGTGGAGGCATCCAAGTCAGCGAGACGGAAATGTTAACCGCACTGCGTTCAAATAGCTGTAGAAGATGTCAGGTCACGAAATCACTCTCTCTCATTGCCATCCGTGACAGCGTATGGCTGCTGGATACAGTGCTACGTAGGGGGACCTGCTGACTATGCACTTCAGAGTTGGTACTTCCGGAGAAACGGTGACTGCCTTCTCAACTTTGAACATGGCGTTTGCACGTTCTCCCTCTGTCTGCGTGGGTTTCCTCCGGGTGCTCTGGTTTCCTCCCACAGTCCAAAGACATGCTTTGCAGGTTCACGCTCTCTCTGGGCGAGTGACATAAAGAGAGCGTGTTCCACTGATGTATGGATGAGTGACCCAGTGTAAGTAGTGTATCTAGCAGTGTAAGTCACCACGATGAATAAGGTGTGCGGGCTCATAAGAGTTCATTGGAAGTCGCTTTGGAGAAAAAGCGTCTGCTAAATAAATACATGTAAACCGACAGCATAATTGAAATAAAAAGGTCGTGCAACAGCAAAGGGGTCATCGCGTTCAAGGTCTCACTTCAAACTGATTCTGAGATGAAACCGAACTGCGAAGGACACAGATGCACTGTGGTACTGCGGTCATTCACCGCTGACCTGTAGGGGACCATTAAACTCAAGACGCTGCTTTCTGCAGTCTTTTGGATGCTATTCCACTCACGTAATCAAGAGGACATCGGAGCCGGAACAGTACCGTCGCTCGCCGATTTAGCCGTTGGTGAACGCAGGCCCGTGGTCAAGAACGAGGACCTGGAAGAAAACCGTTCACCGAACGTGCACATTTCGTCGAAACCAACACGAGCGCCCGTCTCTGACATTTATCCGTTCGGCCGATACTTTCCTCAAACGCTACTTGCGACGTTAAGCTGACTGCAGCTCTTTATCCAGCTGGAACTGGACAAATTTAGGACGCGTACTTTGCTCAAGGGAACTAGAGCAGGAGGTGGGATTTGAACCTACAACCAAAGAGAACCAAAAGCAGCAGCTCTAACGCCACTGTGCTGGCCCACGGAGCACTTGCTATCGTCACCTACAAATACCTCATGGCACACGTTGATGATGCCCTTGAAGACGGTGAAAACACACTGTTGTCTACCGCCTGCCGCTCAGCTGAGTGAAAACTTGAGGAAGAACAGTAGCAGAAGCAATGAGAGGTGTGACGGATGGTAAAGCGGCTCTTTTATTGCTCTACGGTCCATAAACACAATGGCGAGAGATGAGATTGCGAGGCTCACCAGCGATAAGGAGCTCGGCTCCTCCACATGCTGCTTCGGACTCAAGCTCTTCTTCCCGTTGACCTGTGGAGCAGAGGCAGGGTCCGAGGTCCGAGGTCAGGGACAGAATGCGGTCTCCTTGAGCAGCCAGCATTTAAAATGTCCGGAAAAGTCCACCTAACCCGAGCAGAGCAGAGCAGAGCAGGGCAGAGCCTTTCTGGGCTCTCTTCGGAGGTGTGGGGTGAACTCTGACCTGGAGATGCGTGCAAATCCTCCTGAGCACGTCGTAGACGCTGTCCCGGGACAGGAGGGACACGAAGACGTACTGCGGGAAGTGGGAAGACATACCGCGGAATCACAAAGCGAGCCTTCGCCTCTTACGCTCGTACTCCCGGCACCAGCCCGCAGTCTTGCGGCGCAGGTCCACGTATTACTCCGTGTTCCCCGAAAACCGTGGCCTGGTTCCCGGTGAACCGCATCTTCCTGAAGGCGCACGCCAGCGAAGGCCAGCAGCCCGCAGTACTGATCGGTCTTCCGGAATCCTGCGTTACCGCATTAACGTCTCCAGGCTTTTTACGGTAAAACGTGAGAGGGAGCAGAGAGGAAGGAGCCCACGGCATTTGTACTCACTGTAAAATTATACAGCCCAATAAAAAGCTTTACTACTGTACGTCAAGGACACTCTTGCATCATCACCTTTTTGATCCAAAGCCAAATTCAAATGTAACCATAAAAAAGCGGTCGTGTACCGCGGTGAAACTTCTCACAGGCCCACAAACCACATTCGCACGGACACACACTTTAGCGGACGAAGGAGCTCGAAAACGCGAGGAAGAGTAAGCAAAGCAGGAACCAAGACAAACGTGACGGCGATTTATCTGAATTTCCGACAGGTAGAAAGAGACGAGCGGGTCCTGCAGGCGGGAAATGTTCCGGGTACATAACAGCGGTGAAATACGGTATGCGGATCCTGTAGAAAAGAAGAGAGAACGTGGAAGAGGAGCGGAGCCAGATTACATCTGAACGCTGGAGACATTTCACACGGTGCAGTGCGGCAGCGTGACGCCAATTTGCCCTTTTGCTTGCTCGTGCGGAGCACCGTTTGCTGCAACTGTATACCTTCTGCCCGGTGTCCGTGGTAACGGCCAGCCCGTTGGGCAGCAGTCTCGCCGTCCGGCATTTCTTCACCAGTTGGACAGAGGTCACCGGAACGGACACCTATGGGGCGGAAAGAGAGGGATGGGGACGTTCCGCCGAGGACATGCATATAATCCGACTGACAATGACCAAAAACGCATTAAATTAACACACTGAGAACACATTAATGTAAAAAGTTACATTATCAGATTAAAAAATGACATTAACACCCTTGTTCTAGCGGAATCCCGCAGGGTAATCCTAGAGAGAACGGGTAAAAAGCAGTAACTACATTTACACTTATTTATAAACAGATGCTTTTGTCTGAAGTGATGTACAACTCAAGGCTAACAGTACGTTTTACCACGGTCAAACAGTTCTCAAAATAGAGACACGACTAGCAAAGCACAGCTTTATTACACGTTACACCAGTAGCTGCCTATAGAAGTGAGTCAGATAGGAAACAGAGTAGAAAGGTGAGCAAGACAGATGGTGTGATGCAAAGTTTATACAGATGATCAGGAGACAAGTGGATCCGCAAGGATTGCTTTGAGACCCTTATTGAATGCTGGGAAGGATTCAGCAGCTCTGAGGGACAGAGGGAGCTCATTCCAGCAAATGGAAAGCGCAGCACACGGGCTGAAAAGAAGCAGGCAGACCACTCTTTCAGCAACTGGGTGTGAGCGCAAGAGAATTGTGCGAAATACTAAAAAGCCGGCTGCTAACGGACCGAACGCCCGAGCAGGGAAGCGAGCCTCACCTTGATGTCCTTGCCAAAAAGGTTTGCATAGAAGCAGAGCCAGTTCGAGGAGATATAGAGGCGGCCCTGGAGCAGGATGTCCCTGAGGAGGGCGCAGGAGTACACTGAAGAGAGAGGAGAGAGACAGACACGCACACACACACATCAAGAATGTACTGCGGAGAGAGGAAGCCCAAGCCCAGCGTGGCCCAACGAACCACGGCACCGCCGGCATCGCGCGCAGCGCTGTTTGCTAATTCGCTGCTGCTGCCCAAGTAATGGCAATCTGCCTGATCGCGTTTAAACGAGGCCATAATAAATTATTGGCGATAACAAAAACAAACAGCACGACGAACCGGAACGGGACTTTCGTTCGCAGGGCTTCTAATAAGGGGGCGCACGGAGCGACCCCCTGCGGAGCCGCTCGGCACTACGGAGGCGGGGAGACGGGCCGGACCGAGCGCTCGCCCGCTCCCTTACCTTTGAGGAGGACTTCGTCTTCGGGCACGCTCCGGAACGCCTCGCGGAACCGCGCGTCGTACTTGCCGAGCGCCCGCGGGGAGGCGCGGGGTTCGGACATGAGGCCGGCGCCGAGGGCCCTCTCCCTCTCGGCTCCGCTCCTCTCGTTCGACGAGCCGAAGGTACGCACCAGACCCAGCATGCCGAGCGTGACGCGCGCTCCCCTCTCCTCGCACCCGCGCCGCGTCGACCTCTTAAATGAGGACCGTAACTCTGCTCTCGTGAGCCCGCGGAGCCCGAGGCGTGTCCTCTTAATGTTTAACTCCGACATGAAGCAACGAGGCCTCATGTGACATACACATCATCGTGTCTCCGTTTCACATGACAGAAAAAAATGTCCTCTTTATCGCCGTCTGAGTAAAACTTTACGACCGACAGGAAAATTTCCATTTCCACGCTGCCTTTCTGCCGCTTCGCGACCGTCCTAAAAAACGCACCCCTCCGTTCGCGTTTCCCCGGGCTCTTAGAGAACGGCCACGCTCGAGGGTTCGTGCGGCTCGGGCTCCCGGGCAACGGGCGCGACAGGGGAGCGCGGCGGGGCCGGTGCCGCCCGGCCCGTCGGTCCGATTCGCGTCCGGATCGCGTTTACGTTCATTCCTCTAGCAGATGCTCTCAGAAGGGACGAGCAGCGATCATAAGCCGACAGCTTTGTCCAAGGTAACTCGCAGCGCATACGGCGCGGTGTCATTCGCTCATCTACGCGGCGGAGCACTCGCCGAATCCTCCCTTTTACCGACATGTAAAAGCCACACGGACGCACGCCAGCGGGTAGCAACGTGCTTAAGGCACGCACGCTGGCGATCCGAACGTGCCCCGTCAACGTACTCCTCGGAAAGTACGCGAAATTACCCCGCCGTACAGGGTACCGCCTGGCTGAAACGCGAACGCGTACGAGCTGACGAGAGCCGCCAGCCGCGTAGCGAAGCAGCAGCAGAAACGGCCACGAGACCAAGAAACAAATTATTTTCCGAAAGGTGCGCCCCAGGGGAAATACGTTTCGCGTCGAGCCGACGAGCGCGGCCGGAAGAGAGGCGAACGCGGCGGGAACACGTCTCCTCGTCTTCGAGCGACGGGTCGTCAGTCAGCCGCACCCTGAGGAGACGCACAAGCGTGAGGAGGATGGGAAGCATGACAGGGAAGCAGCAGCACAGACAGACAGACAGAGACGATCTGGGTAATTGTGCTGAATCTGTAGCTGATCATTCAGGCTCTCACACTCACTGTCCCTCTGGATCTCTCACACACACAATACTTCCAAAAACTTTGAACACATGCTGCTTTAGGAGGCAAACATTTTTATAGGGTTAGGGTTTAATAACAAAAATAGCAGAGTATTAACCCATCCCTCTTGAAAAGCACTTCTAATTTCAAATTAGCTGTGGAAGCTGACGTGCGGATCGATAACCGACATCTCAATCGGTCGCGCGACGGGCCGAACGACTGACGCGGAAAGGCAGGGTTGCGCGACCTTGAGATTCCTCTCATATCGGATCGGAGCGCAATATAAATGCACGGGTGCCTCCGTGTGCTTCGGAGGACACTCGTGGAAAATTCCGACCGGACCTTGAGCGCCACGAACGAGTTTTCCGGCAACGCGCCAGAACACCCGGCAGCTACAGCAGCGTCGCGGAAGATCCGCGGCGACGACGAGCCCGCGTTCCCCTCTTTGGGACTTGGCTTAACCTCCGCAGGTTTCCACCTGAAATGGGACCAACAGCACCGATGCGCTTTTTACATATTATTTTGAACCGCTGAAGGATCCCGTACTGCATTCAACCAGCCAACCGACCGTCAAGAACCCGTCGTCTGGAGCGGGGTCGCGGCGGGCCGACGGGGAGGGGACGCGCCCCGAGCAGGGCTCGGACCTCGGACCCGACGCACGGCGCGCCCCCGGTACCGTATTCGACGATCGTGATCAGCGGGAAAGGGGAGCTGGCGGCCCTGTGACAGGCACCGGCGCACCGCGTCGCTTCCTCTCGTTCACATAAAGGAGGTGCACGCTATACACTCCGCTGTGCTGCAACGTTACTGATCATATGGGACTCGTATTTTAAACTCATTGCATACTCTTTGAATGCTTTTTGTTACTATATGCTTGCGATATGGCCTACTGTAGAAGTTTCTGGAAGGCGCTATTTCTGCTGCTGGTAAATTCCAGTTCACTTGGATTGGGTACATTCTACATACTTTTATTTGTTTAGCAGACGCTTTTCTCCAAAGCGACATCCAAATGACCTCTACGTGGCGTTACGAGCCCACACACCTTATTCACCGTGGTGACTTACACTGCTAGAAACACTGCTTATGAGTGACTCAGTGAAACACACTCTCTCTGTCACTCACACACTATGGGGAACCTGAACAGCATGTTTTTGGCCTGTGGGAGGAAACCAGAGCACGCGGAGGAAACCCACACAGACTGAGCGGGGATCGAACCCACGTCCTCTCGCACCACACGGGTGTCTGGCACAGGAAGATAAGGCACTTTTGGAGAGTATTAAAGAGAGAGGTGAAATGTGCAGGGCCACCATCTATGATGGACAACGTCTAGTGAGAACTGTAATAAGGAAACTCACGCTTTGTTGTGCCTTGTTGTTGAAGCACCAAAGAACGGAAGAGAACGGACACGGATGCACGCGAGCGGAAAAAATTCGTATACGGTATTGACCCACGTACTGATCCACGGGGCACGCTCGTCCGCAGGGCAGGAACACGTGGAGTCGGGGCCCGAGCGTCAGGGACAGCAGAGCCGGTCAGTGACCCGCGACTCAAACCGCCCCCCGCCTCGCGTTTCGGTCGGGCACCAGCTCTCCGCGGGCTTCCCTTTCGTTCGCCTGTTAGCACAGAAGTCACGGCTGACTTACCTTGGGAAGTTTACCGCTTGACGCATCTGTCACAGCAGATGAGCTCAGAGGAACGTCTAATGGCAAACACACCCTACCGTTTACAGGCAGTTAATGTCAACAGGAAGCGCGTGCCCAGCTCGACGCCACGCTCCGCGTCAGCGCCCCGTCGGGGACGGCCCGGCGGCACACGCGCACGGGCTAAGTGAAAAACGCGAGGATTCCGCGGAGCTGCGGTTTGAGCCTCGCCCTCCGTTATTAAACGGGCCGTAACTGAGATTGAGCCGCGAGCTGAGGCAGGAAGAAGCCGTGGCCTTCTTCTAGGTACGAGATTGCCTCGTCTTCCGTCTCCGTCACTCGAGCACGCCTACAGGCGGCGTTTGCGGATGCCTGGCTGGCCGTCAGCTTCCCGCGGCTCTTAAGAATAACGATCATCAGTTACGGTTTCCCTGCCGTTACACGCCGTCTTTCCTGGGAGGCTCACGCTGGGACTGTCCTCTGCTTTCTGCCATTAGACCTTCAGGACAGCAAAGGAGGAGAGCCGTCCCGCCGAGCCCCAGCTACGGGGTCTTGGCGGCTGCGGGTCGCCATCCCTGGGCTATCAAAGACGCTTGAAAGAAAAGAAGCGTCTGGTCTTGGAAAGCGAATATGTCCCAAGGACAGGGAATGTAGAGGCCTGTCCATCAATAATGGAGCAGCAGGAGGCTCCATTACTGAAGCAAAGAGCAGAGGGGTCAGGGGTCAAAGCTAAAGTCACAGCTTGTTCACATGTTGAAGGAATCAAAAGCCTCATCACCCCCTCTAGGACTAGAACGAACATCCTTTCTTCATGATATTGAACCTTCGCCTGCTTCTTGGGTTCTCCACGTCACGCCGCACGATTAACCGCGAGCTCTTCGTGAAATCAGATACGCTTCAGTGCTCAGCGTGGGACAGCCTTACTTGCTGCCACTCTTTGGCCCCACGTTGTGTAGCTTTGTGAAGCCGTACGGAAGGGTTCGGGTCAAGCATCATTAGCGTGGAGTCTCACGGTTTGCCTCGGGTCACCGCTGCATAACTTGGACTCCATGGCTACGAAGGTGACTTTTCCACAGAGCTGGTAAGACCTGCAGTAGTGGGCAAATGACGCCTCCTCCAGCTCACTCCGATACGTTAGAATAGGACACGACTCCAGCGGCGACACGGGTACCCCGGTTGGTACCATCTAGACTGCAGATGAAGGACATCAACGAGCAGGTGGCGGTGAAGTAAGTGCTGCTGCCGCTCTTGAGTAAACGCAGTACCGCCACCAGCATATTCGGTCCTCCGCTCGCGTCTTCAAGTCTGAAAGGGGTGTCTCTTTTGTGCGTGTGAATGAGTCCGTCCGTCCGATTGCCTGTCATCCCCATCTTTTCTCCTTCAGCTTTTCCAAGCATCCAGTCTTCTCGTGTTGTGCCCAAATTCTGATAACTCCACTTTTTTGTGCTTCGAATGTGGGTTCTGGCTTCATGTGATCTACATCTTTTCCGAGCTGCCCATGGTGATCTGAAAACTCCTCTCCATCACCGAAATTCAAAGTAGTCCGGTTTTTTCTTATTCCCTTTTTTTTACGTCCGACTTTCACATCCATATTTTGTTACAAAAACACCAAGTGTGTGAACAATCATTCATCATCAACGGCCATCATTGTGCATTCATCAGCATGTTTGAGAACCTTTTCCAGATTTTTCACGACCGGCTCTCTCAAGCGCTACCTGTTGGGTGCGAGATCTCCTTTTATTCCTTATGAATCCCGAGGTGAAAGAGCTGTCAACAAGCGTGGTTCTTGTGTTTCCCATGTGCCGTTTCCACCATCCTGCCTGTACATCTGCCGCTGAGCGTAGATGTTGGCGTTCGGGTGTGTCTTCAGTGGAATGTGGGAGAAAGGAGCTCACGGCGAGCCCTTGGGTTAAAGCAACGAAAACACTGCCCTTGCGGGCATGGTGGGCGTGAGCTGAGCGCGTTGATCCTGCTGTGGGCAACACTGAGAAAACCCAGATATCTGAGCAAAGCAGCGCGAGTGCCCGCTGCGAGGGACCGCCGAACAACCGTCAGCGTGTTCTTGTTTTTTCCCCATACACTCTGACTCCGTCACTCCCTCGGCAGGGATGGCGACTAGGAGAGCGTGAAGATGGGGTGCCAAGCACGTACGCGCCTGGACCGCACGCCGAGGACAAGAGCCGAGGAGCAACGCCACCCGATCGCAGCGTATCTGCGGACAAAGCTACGGCTCGGAGCGGCGCGGTATTCAAAGAGGAACCGTGACGACGTCCCCGCTTCCATAAAACAAACGCACAAAATTTAATTTCAGTTAAATTAACAAGTAACTTTGAATACAACCTTTCAAGAATAACAATCGTCGTCATCATCTCAGAATGCATCCATGATCCGGTGTCCTTTCCTTCAGCAGAGGCAGACAGGAGAGCGTTTCCACATTCCGCTCTTACTCCGAGTCCAACGCGCCGAACACCTCTATCCGGCCCCACTGCCCCCCCCACGTGGTTCCTCGCCCGAGGTGCGGAGGGCTCTGCGGGTTGTCCTCCTGTGGGGGCCATGCGGGATCCTGCGAGGTGGAGGGATCCAGGTCCTCACCGTGGTCCCGGTGCTCCATTGTGGTCCCGTGCCTGAGAGCGTGTGTCGTGCAGCCGGGGAGTCCGTTTACACGCACGCACGCGAACACGGTCTTGGCAGTGGCCGCGCCCATTCCCCGCGGGAGACAGTAACAGTAGTTAACATAGCCATGCGCAATTAAAGGTGTGAAAAAGCAGCGACTCCATTACCATTTCTTAGCAGGCGCAGCGTTGGATCACGAGGCTTCGCCCGCTGTCCCTTGCGTGTTCGTACCGACGCTTCACGCGTGCTCCCCGCGTCCGGCGCCGCTTCTCCCGCCCGGGGGGGAACGGGGAAACGGGGAAGCGGTCGTCGCTCGTACTCGGCTGGTATCCGCGAAGGCCGGAGCAGCTCGGTCCCTCGTGAAATTACGCGCCGGCGGCGTGCGGTCTGCCGGATCCCAAGTCCTAAGGAGCAAAAGAAACCACAGGAAAAATGGAGCGTTTATGGGTCGGGGGCCATTGTTCCAGCCCACTGTGGAGACCGGCAAGAGAAGAGTGAGAAGAAGGGAGAGAGCGTGTGCATGTATGTGTGCGTGAGAGAGAGAGAGATTCACTGGGGGGAGAGACACAGGTAATATCAGACGCTTTATTTAATTTTATACACTTTGCTGACTCTGCTCTCCAGTCTTACGTTGATTTACTCGTTGACTTCTACGGGAGCCATTGAGGGTATACACTTTACTCAAGGGTACAATACTTCCATTTTTTCATTTAGAAGACGTTTTTCTTCGAGAACAATACAGAAATGTACTACATCGACAGAAGGAGAGATCTGGATATCGATACGCGATTCTAGAGTTAACGGTAGAGCAGGAAAAGGGATTTAAACCTGTGACCTCTGAGCCCAAATCAAACAGCTCTACCTGTCAGAGTACAAACTGCCCCTAAACAAAGGGAGCCGTCGATAAAACCCAAAGAACGCTATTTTCCGCTATATTTTTCACTGGTGTCCTCTCCGGGGCGTACCCTGCGTCACGCCCCGTGTTTCTGGGATAAGCTCCGCATCACCGGGACCCTCGGTCAGACAAGCTATTATCACCAATGAACAACTGAAATAATTAACGTTTCCCGCAGTTTCGCTACTTTTCATTAATTTCTGTGAGTGACACACACACACACACACACACCTGAACCTCTTGTCGCAGGGAGCCGGAGCCCAACCCGGCAACACAGGGCATAGGGCCGGAGGGGCAGGGGACACACCCAGGACAGGACGCCAGTCCGTCGCAAGGCACCCCAAGCGGGACTCGAACCCCAGACCCACCGGAGAGCGGGACCCGGTCCAACCCGCTGCGCCACCGCGCCCCCCGTGAGTAACACGCACTTCCTTTCTCCAGTTATGTGATAGACATTTTAGGGATTTCCCCGCACAGCTGAAGGAGGTGTGATCCAAGGGGTCCGATGCGTCCCTGCGGAAACGCAGCCCAGCGCGACGTCTCGCTCGCCTTTAGAGGTCAGGGACTTGGAAGGTTCACAGCAAGACACTGATGAAACCCTCTCCTGCGACAGCGGCTGCGGGACAACAGCGGCGCCGGGTTCGAGCACAGGGACGTCGCGCACCTTTGACGGGCTGCTACTCAGCGCCGATTCGGAACCGGAGACCTCACTGGGAGCTTTATTACTCTGGACTTCGAAGACTAGATGCTCCCAGGAAACCGGTGTTCTGTACTGTCAGTCCACACAGCGGCGCCGTGCGGTTTGTGACTCTTTTCTGGGGACGAGCGGCGGTAAGCAGTTCGAGACGTTAGAAAAGGTCGACGGCACCAAGACGGACGGCAAAGAACAGCTGTCGCACGAAAAGCCCCGAACTCCAGTTACCCAGTTCAGTGAGTGAAGCGACTCGCATTTAAAGCTTAAAACATGACACCTTGTCTCGCCACCCTGCTGCCACTTACCTGTCCCCAGACATGGCACCCCTCTCCATGGGGGCTCTAACCACACGAAAATGAATAACAACTTATTACCAGGTTCCATCCTATGGTGTCCTGCACACCTGCTACCGACAAACCCGTCGTCACGCGGCCATGATAACGGCTGCATGTTGGCGTGACAATCATCTTGACAGCCCCGTCCAAATGACACCTCAGCCTAAGTGCTCCAGGCATCCGTCCGGAACTGCCAGCAAACGGCGGACGCCCCCCGCGTCCACCGCCGTCCCTCTACTTTGGACCTCGGCACACCCGCGTCACCTGCGGCGGCGCCTTCGCCGCCGTCCAGGTTCCCTTCATGGACTCATTAACCCGGTGTGTGCAGGATTAGGTGCACCAAAGGCAGGTAGGGGACAGCAGGCGGTTCAAATTCTACATCCTGCTGTAGGGCCATTCATCAAGGGGTTTATCCTGAATTGTGCCAATTAAAAATGACAGAGCTGTGTAAAGGGGTAAATCACTGCAAGTCATTCCATAGAAAATTGTGAGCTGAATGATTTAATGAAATACTCTCAACTTAGTTCACATTAAATCATCATCACCTCAATCATCTCCATTATTTCTGCTTCACCCCCCCAACCTGCTAAGTGAACCTAAATAAAGGATATAACAATCCACAGTGGTCACTTACTCGCCTTCACACTTTTACTCACTACTTCGATGTCTTTTGCCGGTACACTGCATGCGAGCTGCTGAAGGGAGGAACAGGAGCAGCGGGAGTCACGGCACCGCACCGTGCGGCACACGATACGCAGCGTCCCATCTGAGCAAAAACAAAAACTGCACTGATGATAGAATCCAGGAAATAAGTGGAAATACATCCATTAAGCGTAGAATAAATGTCCACTTTACACTCTCCTGTGGAACGTAGTTCACAGACTGCAGGTGGCGCAGTGGTTAGTGCTCCCACCTTGTGTTCAAAGGAGCCAGGTTTAAATCCCCATTTCTACAGAGGTACTTATGGTCAAGGTACACACCCTGAACTGATAGAGTAGGAACAGAATACCCTGTTCTCTAAGTGGGTAAATTGTTGTAAAACAGCTTTAGAGAAAAAAAACACACACACATCATCTGAACCGCTTGTCCCAGATGGGGTCGCGGGGAGCCGGAGCCCAACCCGGCAACGCGGGGCGCAGGGCCGGAGGAGGAGGGGACGCACCCAGGACGAGGCGCCAGTCCGTCGCAGGGCACCCCAAGCGGGACTCGAACCCCAGACCCACCGGAGAGCAGGACTCGGTGCAACCCGCTGTGCCACCGCACCCCCCGCTTAGAGAAGAAAGCAAGAGCTAAGTGAATAAGCAACTGTGAACGACCTCCTGCCGTAGCTGGTTCTGCTCTATTCACACACCCGCATAATTTAAACGGAACATTTCGGTATGTGACAAATATCACCGACGCCCCAAGGTTATTAGGGTTCAGCGAGAGCCCGGTTCAGTGACTCGTACCGTGGAGAAGCGAGAGCGCCCGCGCACCTGGGGAGCCAAACAAGCAGCATCGATCGGAGCATTTCTCCATCGCACAGGTCAGGAGGACAGCGCTGAGTGACAGCGACACCCAGAGTGTCAGTCCAGCACGTGTTCCGTGTACAAAGACAGACTGTGCCCGACCCCTCGGCGACGCCGAAACCTCCGCGTATAGCACACGTGCGAAACGCGATTGGCTCTCTCAGCTGAACACACACCTGCAGGCAATTACGAGGAAAAGACGAGAGGAACGGACAAAAGTGAAGGAAAACAAAGGAGAGAGACCGATTCAGGATAAAAGGCTGCGCCGCACTCCCGACGTAGGTTACACCACACAACCAGGGTGGGTGGGCTACACACTGTCTCTCTCTTTCTCTCTCTCACACACACAGGCCTCCAGCGTGATACTTTTCCACATTTCCACGTGAAACACGGATGCTGAGGACGGGAGCCGGGAGGAAAACTCAGCACAAATGCACGTGGGGCACGGTACTGTTGGAGGGAAGCGCAGGCAGGGGTTGCGCACTTTTGCTCGTCCTCCATCCGCAGCCACCCTTCACACATCGCTGAAAATGGACACTCGGGAACTCGGACCCATCCGTACAGCAGGGTACTTTTACGGTACGAGATCAGGGTAAGTACCTCGATCAAGGGCACTGTTGCAGGAGTGGGATTCAAACTGGCAACTCTTCTCAACCACTGCACCACCTGCTGGCCCAGTCCGGATGAGCTCAGTGACCCTTTCGCTTGTGGAAACGATCGGACACTTTGCACATGTAAAACGCACATAGGATGTACATGTTAAAAAGGCTTCACACGTTTGTCTACAGCTACAGATTTTCCACTACGGTTCTTTGCCGTTCCTGTTCGGTGAATTTTAAATTCAAACGTTGCGGTATTAACTGCAACGGGGTGCAGCGCTATTCAAAAGTGATGCTATTACCGGTACGAAAGTACTCGACGATATCACATTCAAATGGGTTTTAACAATGTACTCCAGTTCTGCAAGTCCACGATATTCCCAGAAGAAGTTGCATCTGAGGAGACGTCCGGCGTTCCCCGTGCGTCAACGCTCAGGACAGGTTGAGACAATTGGTATAAATGTGGTTTCCAGCGGAAAGCAGCACCTTGAGAATCACGCTAAAGGCTTTCCCGCCAAAACGTGCCTAAGCCTTTCGGTAAGACTGAAGCGCGCTCTCCGATCGCAGCTCAAAATCTTACAACGGCGAGTTTCGAGCACCCGAGTCCTTCATTCCTCATTTTACTACAAGTTTACTACTGCGTGTCCTTTTGGTTTTTCAAAAGAGTTACTCTCACGTCAAACATTAGCAGCACAACTCAGCGAGCCGTTCTTACCCAGCAGTGCCGGAGAGGCAACAGGTGCGAAGCGATGGTGTCCAGTGACCACGAGGGAGTCCTCACCATGGAGAACAGCCACAGCCAACAAAGCTGAGGGAAAGAGAGAGACACAACCACATCCCACCGACCTGAGACGTACGCCTTCTCTCAGTGCAAGTATCTCGCATACAGTGGGAAGTGCCCCTCCGTTCCTTCACGACGACCTTCACAATGACCTTCACCAATGATCTCAAAGGTCTCGGTAAGTGGTGCTCCAACCACGTGCTCCAGCGCTGCAGTCGTTCGACGTTCTTCACAGCGCAACAGTCGGAGCTTCTCCCTCAAGAACGATCGACAAAAACGGCAGCCGAACCCGAGAGCCCCCGCTGACATCCCGCTGACCCGGCAGGGAGATTCCTCTGATGGAAGACCAGCGTGAGAGGGGCGTGAGGGACGTGAGGGACGAGAGCACCCTCTAATGGCGAACGTCCTCGGGGCTCTTCCGACGAAACCCCGCACGGCTCCGAGCTCTTCCCCAGCGCAGTATTGGCACGCTCAAACCTTCCGCCCAAGCCTTCTCTTTCCCAACCACGCATCGGAATGGCTCATTCTGACGTGACGCGCAAAAACGTGCATCTTTAAAGAAAACTAGTTCACACAATATGTTCTGCTCCACTGTTTATTCCGAACATGTAAATTTTGAAAAGAAAAAGAGCCGTTTTAAACGCCGTCTTCTGTAGTTTCCTTGCTTACGAAGTCCACAGATGATGCCTAACACAGTTATTCCATATGTGATTACTATCTCCCTGATTTTGCAGTGAACACATTTAAAACTCACTTTGGATTAACAGAATGTCTGTTATGCAACTCAAGTGAGAGATGAAAAGAGCGAAAACAGATCAGGAGGCAATTTACAAAAACAGCATCAAGTTTTCTATGGAGGACAGAAGTTCTTATCGAAAATATTGATATGAAACAACATGGCACGACAGTTTTGTACCATGACATTACATAATCAAAGTGCCCTTGAAATGAAATGGGGGGGGGGGGGGGGAACAAAAAAAAAAAAATAAAAAAAAAAAAAATAAAAATTTCAGACTGTCGGCTTTAAAGCCAGGAAGACGGTGGGTCGGCAAAGGGAAAGAATCCTCTCGGTCTCTAAAGCACCAAAGAAAGTGAGACGCGGGGGACATGTGTGATTGTCTCATAAAAAGATTTATTTTTTTTGCCTAAATGTACAAAGGCAAGTTACAGTATTGTATAAAAAAAGAAATGTGGTAATGTACACTTTACATAAGAGAAAACTCCAGGGGGCAGGAGGGGAGAGGAGCAGGCAGCAAAACCTATGGTGTGAGTACAGCTGGGGAATGAGTTCACACAACAATAAAAAGCATGTAAACATCTTCCTTTCAAGTACCGATGACTGATACCGAGTGACTGAACCCCTGGCGGTGAGGAGGAAGGGGTAGGCGGGGGGTGGGGGCAGGGTGACGAGTCTATAGAGACAGGAACCCACAACAACAGATCACTTTGCCTCTCCCTTGTAGGATCACAAAAGACATCTACTGAGCACCATTTGAGACAAGACTTCAGCAATGGCTGTTTTGTGGAAATCAAAACCTTTTTTTTTTTTTTTTTTTGCAACAATAGGTCAAAAAAGTAATAAAATAAATTACAAAGGATCAAGCGCTATTTCTTCAGTGTGCACCAAGCCAATAGGCAGCACGGGTTTAACTAGTGTAGCTTTCAGAAACGGAAGGCTGACGATTAAATTATTACTACATATATTTGATTCACAATTTCTACGTGACCCAAAAAAAGAAAGGGAGAAAAAAAAAGAAAAGAAAAGAAAACAAAAGAAAAAAGAAGGCTTAAAAAGATCCTCGCCCTGCAGGTAAAACCGCGCAATGTGCCCGGAACGCCTGGCACGCTCCGCCTATTCTCGCATGCGTTTTCTAAACAGGCACAGGGTCGGCACGAACACCGCGACACGGTCGTACATCAGAAAAGGCCGGAACCGAATCCACGTCCAGCAACGTCAACATTAGTGTTTTGCTTTTGGTGCGTCAGAAGAGGACGAATCAGGGCTCTCGCATTTCAGACCTTCCCACGAAGCCACGGGCCTCCAAACATGTGGTGGGCTCCTAGAGTGCTAATATACAATTTGTCATTGTCATTGTCATTCTCTGTCTCTCAATAAAATCTCTGTTGATGCTTTTAAAAGGATTAAAGTTTTAAAACACTCAAAACGGGAGTGTGCAGAAACCTCCAATATGGAGGTCGCTTGTGGGAAATAATTCGACAAAAAAGTTCCTCTCCTGTCCTCAGGTCCACATTCCGCCGGCCACGGGGCTCTTCCCGTGCTGAGGACCGCTCTCCCTGCGTTTGGGCTCAGTTCGCATGCAGTCCCAGTGGCCGGCTCTCGACAACTGTACACATTTCACAAAGTTGCCACCTCAACACACAGAGCCTTTCTCTACCTGTAAAATATATTTGTACATTCTCACTAAACCAGTCGCTTCGTTCATCTTCATACGCAACTTGGCATCGCTTAGGTACAAGGAATGGCGAATCACTGCTCAAGTAACATCCAGTCACATTTACAATACTGAACAGCGGGCCAAGGAATGAGAAGAATCTCCTTTGGAACTCCTGAGGACGGAAAAAGCTGGAATACTTCATGCTTTTAGTCAAAGAAGAAACCTTCGTTTCTACCGCGAAGAGCGGAGCGCAGAGGAACCGCGGCTCTGGAGGCTCGCCGAAAACGAAAAGCGTTCATCCGGGGAAGAGGAGGCTCCTTCAACACTCGCTCTACGGACAGAAGGACTTCTCTAAGAAAAACTAGGAAGATACGAGGAAGCTGACATGGTAGGCGTCGGAGTGTGGGGTGAGAGGGACAAACTTTATAAAAAAAAAAAAAAAAAAAAGGGAAAAAAGAAAAAGAAAAAAAAAAAAACACAACCACTTCAAATATAAAGCTGTTACATCAGCTACAGTTTTCATATCAACAACGGTAGAAAAAAAAGGCTAACAGACAAAGTAGGAAATTTTAATAGCATCCAAGGGTCTTAAAATAACTCCTCTGTACAATATATACAGAAAACGGCATAGTGAGCATGTGGGGGCAGACAGACGGGGGCAAGTGGAAAAAACGGGAGAGGGCGGAGAAAGCAGACGCTGGCCTTTCGCTCTCCTGCCAGTGCTGTGTACGTTAACGTGTTTTAGTGCTATGTTACACCATGCGAAAGCACACGACCGAGAAAGCGGGACTTCCCGTGACAAGAAGCAGGGACGGCGGAGCGGCGACTCCAAGTGTTATTTCCAAGTGCTCTTCGACTGACGGCACAGGCGGCACCGCGGCCGCTGCCCATGGCACGCAGCCATCCAGGGTCCTCGAATAAATAGTGAGCGTGACGCGGGGGCGCTCCGACGTCAGAGAAGCGCTGCCCATCCCAGCCAGTCCTGAGGACCCGCTAGCAGAATCGCGTGCTGTTAGCTGGTGAATTCCTGACGCTCGCCCAAGGTGGACCAAGAGGACACGTGGTGGATGGGGAGGTTTTGTTCGCACCGTTTCCAAGCCTCACCGTTATTCCCCAGGAGGAAAGTTGCGAGAGGAAGGGCGACGCTAAGCTGCCGGGCGCAGCACGCCACCTGATGCTACAGGTTACTGAGTTTCCTCAGCAGAAATCCCAGCGCCTCCACACGTGGCAGTCCACTGCTCAGGATCGGTGCCAGGATGCGGGCTGAGTAGAAGCAGAGAGACTTCCGCACGAGCAACATCTCCACGAGCCCCTTGGCGGGCAGAGCGGCCGCCGGGAGACGTGAGCAGCCTGGATCCAGTCCGGTCGCCCTCAGGCGAGTGCTGGACTACAGCGATTTGCCATCCGCTGGCTTGGCATCATCACGTACCAGCAGCCTTCTGTAGGACCTTGAATGTACTGCGATTTTTCAGCAACGTAAGCGATTCTTCTCCCCACGAAAGCTCGGCTCCCTCCGTCTTGCGTTAGCTTCAGAATAACCCCCTTCCTTCCCGCTTTACCTGGTAAGCTGCCACAGCATTGCTCTGAGGTCAACAGGCCGAAAGGCGCGGCCTTGTCCTTCATAAGCCAAAGTACCTACGGTAACAGACGTGCGCTTCCCCGTCGTCACTGTGGCCATCGGTGTGGCTTTCGATGTGTGCGCTGACGCCACCTGCCAACTGTTCCGCCCTTCTGGGACAGACCAAAGCAGCGTCGCAAGCGAGCGCGGTGAGGTTACTGAAGTTTGAGACGACTAACCAAATTTCGAAACGACACAAGAAATGGAGACGTATAGGCTAAGTGTAAAGACTCTCATGCAGAACAATTACGCATAAAACGTCTCCACTAAAAATAATATATATATTTATATATTGCATGTCTCTTAGAACTAAAATAGGCAGACAAAAAATGCAATGCTACCCTTGAGAACAAAATCTAAGAGAGCGAGAGATGTTGGATGTTCTGTCAGTATGTAGACATGAGCAGCTTCAGTTTGCATAGAGCGCCATGACTGTGGGCTGGAGGGGGAAACTACTACAAGGCTTGGAGGTGTCACATCAAACCCTCTCATTCGATGTCTCTACAGCGAGCAACCACCTTAAAGCCTCAAAGGCCCTCGAGGCCTTTTTTGCCGAAGTTCTCAGGCTTAGACACGGCGGTGCGTACGGTCCTCCGTCGAGACGCAAGTCAGCAAACGAGGATTTCGGTTTCTCTTCGGTCTTTTGCCCCACCCCTCATTTCCAGTTGGATGAGAATGAGAAAAACAACACGCGTCAGTCATCCCAGGTGCTCAGTCAGCCTTCTTGCTGTGCAGGTCTCATCAGCAGTGCGAGGGAGGAGGTCCAGTGGCCGCGAGTGTCAGTGGACGATGGCTTCTTTTCGACTCTGGAGCCGCAGCGGAGGGGGAGCGGTGGCGAGCTCGTGGACCCGAGGGGGAGGGGGGACGCAGTCCGCCCGACATTCAGGCGGAAAACTAACGATACAGAAACACCATTCAACT
Organism: Scleropages formosus; assembly: GCF_900964775.1. Lineage (NCBI taxonomy): Eukaryota > Metazoa > Chordata > Actinopteri > Osteoglossiformes > Osteoglossidae > Scleropages > Scleropages formosus. Next base: position 1,060,124 of record NC_041816.1, on the reverse strand, counting down.
GATGTCTAAACGAACTCCACACGCTTCCGCATGTGACCCAGTCACATGACTCCTTGCAGGGTTGAAGGGAACCAGTCAGATTTCCCTGCAAAATGATGAACAAGGATTATCAGTTTATTCAAAAACCCCTGAAAGCAGCAGAAGCCAAAGACCTTGGAGTGACTCAATGCAGCTAACAAGTCTATCGCTGATGCAATTATCCCTTTTTTGCGGCTGTCTTTGAAACCCTGCTGCAGGACAAAGCTTTACTAAGGTTACCACTTCATGTCCGCATGTCTCAAGTGTTTTCAAGTAGTACTTTGGAGTGTTGGGAGCAGAAATAAATACCTGAGCACAACAAAAAACGTACAGGAAGCCTGAGAACAAACAGCAAATATTTCAAAAGGATCCTAAGACAGAACATTTTCAGTCATTCACACCGAACAATTGGAGACCTATTTTAAGTTCTGCTTCTGTATGTTTCCTGAACAGCAGAGCTTAGAAGACACAATAAGTCAGATTCTAATACGAAGCAGAAGGTTTATTTTTGTCTGTCGGCTCTTGTTGAAACTGTGACTGTCGCACAAACAAGGATTTTTGCCCCCCGTAAGAGGGAGCAGATCAGTCGCAGAATGGAGAGCCTTACCATTCTCACCTCCTCGCTGGGGGGTACAGAGAGGGGGCCGAGGCCTGCTGGCTGGCAACGATGGCTGACGACGAGAGGCCTGCAAGGGAGAGTGTTAAGAAAAACCCACAAGGGTGCATAAGTCACAAGTGGAATCCTTGTATTAAATTATGGTAAAATAATTTGATAAAGGAATTAACTCTTTTTTTTTAATACGTTTCCCTTTACTGTGGAACCTCGGAACTCGCAACGCTTCTGAACTCGAACGAGTTGTTGGAGAAAAAAAACGTCCGAGAACTCGAAGGAAATTTCGGAACTCGAACCGATGAACCTTTGAGGATAAAACCTGTCGGACACGTGCCGCGTCTTTTTTCCCGTGAAACAAAGGGTGCGTATGACGCGTATGACTCGGTACGAGTCAGGCTTGCCTGAAAACTCGGAGTGAACATCTCGCTGAATTGTGCTGTGAATTTCCACATTTTTGTGGGTTTTTTTTTTTTTATATCTTATATTAAATAAGCCATCATGGGTCTTAAGGTGGTTACGAGTGAAAGCAATGAGCCAAAAACGAAAATAGTGAGAGCCACAATAAAGGTTAAAAAGGAAATAATTGAAAAACACGACAGAGGTGTTGGCGTGGTTCATCTGGCTGCACAGTATGGAATGCATGTAATAAAATACATTTCATTTCATGTATTTATGGGTTTTACACTTTTTATTTATGGTTTTAGCATCAGATATGTATGTATATATGTTTAAAAAGGCAATGATTTGGGGGTCTGGAACGGATTAAACCAATTTACATTTTTTCTTATGGGGAAAAATTGATTGAGAACTCGAACGCCCTTCTGGAATGAATTAAGCTCGAGTTTCGAGGTTCCACTGTACAAGCAACAGGTCATATGGCCAATAATTAAAGAAAGTATACAGTGATACAGGAAACAAGTAGAACAGTGGTTAAAGACTTGCCAAATGGTTCAAAACCCAGGTTGGTCCTTGAGATAAGTTGCTTCAGCAAATGAACGGACCACCATAAATGGGTAACAGCTGTTTAAATCACTTTAGATAACTGCAGTCTCTTTAAAACAACGACAAGCTCCTCGTTTTCCTACGTCCTACACAGCAGCGCGGCTGCAGCTCACCTGCAGCATAGGACAGATCGTACTGGCCCGAGAGCAAAGGATAGCCCAGGTGGTGATGAGGGGCCAAGACGCGCTGAGAGGGCGACGAGCGCGGCCTGTCCATGTCCCGCTCCGGCCCAGCACGTTCACGATCATGGGGGGGCTTGTCGCTGACGGTGGGAGACTTGCTCTTGTACTGACTGGCGTGCTGGTGCAGTATCTCCAGGGCCTTGGACTCGGGGGCTGACTTGCTGCTTACGGTTGGGCTGGCTCGAGCCTTATCACTATCCTCACCACTGCCCATCTTACTGCCATACGGAGAGAACGAGTACCCCGCTGACAAGTAGGAGCCTAGAACACATCCAGAATTGATGTGAAGAATCAGCTACATTACTGCAATATTACCTACTTTGATTGATTAATTACAGTAAATAATACTTGCATGACCTTCACAAGGGGTTCAGGAAGACACAGATTTGTCGTTTACCTGGGTAGTTCTGCATCATGACGGAAGGCATCCCGCGGTAGCCAGGGTGGTTGGGGTCATAGCCCTGCCCATAGGTGTAGCCATGCACGAAGGGCATGTAGGCCTGGTGTGGAGCTAAGGGAGAGGTGAACTGCATGTGGGCAGTAGGCCGAGGATCCTTTCCCATTCCCCTGTGGTCCTCTGCAGAGGCCACCGAGGCCCGTGGATCAGTGCTCTCTTTATTGTCTTCTTTGGGGGTGGTCTCTTTGGGTCGGGACCTCTCCTCCTTCCCCTTCCGCTCTCTCTCTTCCTTCCAGCGCTGCTCCTCATCCTGCTGCTGCTTGGGAGCCTCAGGGTACTTGTTGGGGTAGACGTAAGGCCACAGCCTAGAGTCTGGCTCCTTAGGGGGTCAGCAAGCACAAATTGAATATCAACCAGAATGGCATTTAAGAATTTGATGCAACTATAGGCTGACATACAACCTTGTGCTTCAATGCAAAGTCTATTAATTCTAAGAGTTCTTTGAAACAACACTAAATGAGTGTCCACACCAATACTTGCGAGTTATCAATAGATCACCGCTGGAAAATAAAAACGACATGCCGCAGCAATCCACAAGATATAACAAAAAAGTTAAGAGAAAACAATACCTGTCTGTACCACATGGCTTCCATGCCCGACTGTCTGCTAGACTCAAGGCTTGCTTTCGACTCTTCCTTGGTGTGGTGGGCTGCTTCTCCAAGTTTTACCTTGAGGCCTTCAGCCTGTTGACCCTGTATCTTAGCATCCTCCCCCTTGGGAATGATAACTGACTTGGGCGGTTCCGAGGAGTCTTTCTGCTTGCTGGGAGGTGGAGGCTTGCCAAGGTCAGAGACACTAGGGGCCTTTGAGAGAGTGGGAGGGACAGAGGCCTTCTGCTTCCATTCCTCCTTCATGGAGGACTCCCTCTCTTTTAGAGCTGCATCAGACTTCTTCTCAGCTGCTCGGTGCTGCTCTGCTGCTTGCCTCTGCCTCTCCTCATATTGCTGCCTGTAGGCTGGGTTGGTATTCATGAGGTGGTTGTGGTAAGCCTGGTCTGGGTGGTAGCCAAAAGGGGGCACATAGGCATACTGGTTGTAGTAGAGTGGCTGCATGTACATATTGGAGCGTTGCTGGATGACCGAGGGCTGCTGTTGCTGTTGCTGCTGACCTGAGGCACTGATCTCTGGCTTGCGCTCCTCTGGTGGCTCTCCCTTGCCCTTCTCCTCATTCTGCTCCTGTTCTTCTTCTTTCTTAACCTTGGCAGACTGACCTTCTGCATGAGCAGCATTCGGATTGGAGCCACCTGGACTGGGGTTCGCGTAACTCGGTGAGTAGTAGGACTCGTAGCTGGTGTAGTATGGGGACTCCTTGCTGGTGGTCTGGGAGGTAAAGAGGGCCTTCTTGGCACTTTCCCTCATCGACTGATCCTCAGTTTTGGCCTTCACACCCTCAACCTTGCCTTCACCATCTTCCCCAGCATCAGAGATGTCGGAATACGCTGGGCTGTTGGTCTTTACGGAGGAGTTGTCGGCTCCGTTCTGAGTGACCACATGAAGAGGGGTGAGCGGCTGCACCATTCCCCCACTGTCTATCCTGCTGGCCACACCAATGGATGGACTAGGGGCATTGTCTGTGAAACTATAGATCTTGTCTGCTTCAGCTTTGATGCTAGCCAGGCGACTCTGATGGGGATCTGAGGAACCATTGAGGAGACCCTCATTTTTGCTACCAGAGTCGGACGCCTCTGAATAGGGGCTCTTTCCCTCCTCAGGTTTTCCCCCTTTTCCTGGAGGTTTTGGGCTATCACCCTCCTTACTGACCTCCTTCCGTTTCTTGTCTTTCTTCTTTTTGTCCTTGGAGCTGCTCAGGGCTTGGTTCACAGTCAAGGGGTCTCCCATCACTGTGGGCTTAGGCTGGATGGCTTTCAACTGAGGGCTCTTGGGAATGGCCTGTACCACAGTGGTCATGCTAGGAGAGGAACCTGGGCTTCCAACAGGGAAAGTAGCTGTCTGAAAAGCATACAGCTGCTGAGGAGGTATGGCTGGAGCTATTGGCCGAGTTGATTTCAGGCCTTTCTGTGACAGCTTGTCAGACTTGGAACTGCTGCCGGACTTCTTAGACTTTTCTTTGTCTGAATTTTTCTTCTCCTCCATGCCATCATTGCTGGCCTCATCAGTAAGACAGGGGCCATCTTCACAAGCATCCATGGGCATTGCCACTGCTTCTGGATCCACGTCACAGGATTTCTTCTTGTTTGATGGCTTGGTAGTAAATTTCCCAGAGGATGGAGAAGGGCTTTGAGTATCAAATCCTCTGCCTTTGGGGGTCACAGATCGTGCTGGGGAAAGGCAACCCTTCTGGGAGATGGAAGCCCCATTGCAGCTGCCTGGCTCTGGATGAAGGGTGGAGTCCTCACCATACTCACTGTCACCATCCAAGTCCAGCTTGATATCATCATCATTGTGGGCACGAGCTTGGTGGTACTTCAGACCATTGATGTGTTTGTATTTCTTGTTACAGTTAGGATGAGGACAGTCGATGAGGACTGGTGAAGAACAGTTGCGGTCGAGCGGAGGGGGAAGGGGTTCCGTCTTGACAGTGGGGACAGGCATGACGGAAGGGGTTGCACCACTGCTGGAGTTGGTACGCATGCGTTTGCTACCTTTGGTGTCCTCAGAGCTAGAGTTGGGTTCCATGTCAGAGGTGGGCTTGCTCTTGCGCTTGCTAGCAGAGGAAGGACTGGCCTTGACGTCCTCCGTGTTGCTGTTGGGCGGGGTCCGCCGCTCAGAGGAGTTCTGGCTGCCACGTCGACCTTTGCTGTTGGAGCCGGCGCGAGTCTTGCTGCTGCTGCTGCCCTTGTTGTCAGAGGAGTTGCTGTTCTCGTTGACGGGGGTGTTGCTGTTGGGCCTCATCCTCTTCCCCCTCCCACGCCCATTCCTCATTTCCAAGTCACTGGTGGGAGACTCACAGAACCTGAAGCGGATGTCACAAATATTAACCTGCTTGTTTGCATAAGTACCGAGAGAATGCTGATAGCCTTTAGAATACAAATTTAAAAAGTAACTTTGAAAATATGTACAGGGTAATGTAGTTATTCTACAGTAACAAAGAATGATACAACAGTATACAGCTCCTTTTTCTGTCACCGTGGGATTCAATCCAACCAGGGTATTTTAACAGCAGGAAAAACTCAAATGTGAAGCAGATGCAAAGCCGACTTCTATCCGTTTGTTATTCCTGATCTTGAGAGTCGGCAGGCTCAGGGGAAGCGTGCACCACTTGAGTTCCCGTTTGAACAAGGCCCGGGAGACCTTACTGCTGATCAAAGCTCAGTCTAGCCCCACAGGGCCAATGCACTGAACACCAGAAATAGAAAACATCCATAGCCAATTTACCACAACATCAGGGAAAGCAGCTATGAGCTGAGGGGAGCCCAAAATTGATAATAAGTGGTGCAAAATGACCAGTTGCTCATGATTTTCCACTTTAATGGCTTCCTGTAAATGATCCTATAGAAATAGAAACCAAAATCAGAATACTGATGAATGTCATGTCTTCAAAAACACAGCCTTTCCTCGGGTTAAAGATGATTAGCCTTTTTAATACATAATAAATCAACAGGGAGCAAGTTTAGCTTAAAAAAAATGAGAAACATTTTATGATTGCTTCTTTTACTGCTATAAACACCTACTGTCTTTGATACCATAATTTAATACACGTAATGCCTTCAACCTTGTCAGTTTCAGCAAAAATACCGAAGATAAAATATAAGAAGCAGAATACATAACTATCCATTGGACTGGCAGCTTTTATATGCAGTACGTGAGGATTCTGCAGAAGTGGAAACCAGAAGCAGCTATGAGTGCAGTAACCAGACGCCTCCGCCATCCTGCCTGTCAGGAAAATCCATCTCCATCACAGCCTCCTGGGACCTCAGAGCAGTGCCCCACTCCAGCAGCCCTCAGATAAAATGCACTGAAGGAGCCTAGTTCATCATATGCTGGGGGGAGAGTGGCTCCTATATCACTGAGTACTGAAGGCCAGCAGAAAATGAAGCCAGGAATAAAACACATTCTTTAAAAGACAGTGTGAAGCCTGTCAATTTATAAGCCTCGCGCAGAAAAACAAGATTTGCCGTTCTGGAAAAGATGTGGGTACGAGTCATGACTACAAAGCGCTATCTTTTGGAGGATGACGTTCCCCAGAAGCATCCCATCCCACTCTTACCTTGGCGGTGCCCAGTCATGCCTGGTGCAGTCCAGGAGGGTGCCCACGTACGTCTTATTTCTCCAGGTAACATTTACCACCAGCATTCCTGGATGAACAGAAAAATGTTGAAGCCCAGTTACCCACAGGGCACAACTTGAACGGTACATTAAAGGCAAGCGCCCTTCTTCAGCATCTCTGGTCTCTCATGTTATGCAATACTCTTCTTAGCCATTTTCTGTGTACCATTTTAATATTCTTAAAGCTCCTGGAGAAGAGATGCAACAGAAAAGTATGAAGATGACACCTGAAGAGCAGCCACACTTGTTCTAAGCACACACCATGACTTGCCTGTCACCACTCTCTCAGATTTTTAGTAGTTCAAGTGGTGACCAGTGATTGATCTCACTTTACATCCAGTGAACAAGCAGCATGCAGGCTACCCCAGTTAGGGCTGTGCAGGCAGATCTGCCAAATGAGGACCTCCGCGTTCAAGGCTGCCAAGCGCTTCCGTACTGGACGTGAGCTTTTCCTGCTCAGTTCAACAGCAGATGGCAGCAACCACTAGGGCTTCATGTTAGTCCGGAAGAATCGACCATTCAGGGCTGCTTTTTTCACGCCAGCAGAGAAAAGCTAAGGAAATTCATTCATCCTCCACTACACTGTCTCACATGCAGCAGACTACTTTTATAAAAGACAAGTTCACCGTTTGTCTATCTTATGCTTCTAGTTACTCCGTCGTAGTAAAACTTCCCTTATGGCTAAGAGCTGGGGGACATTTTTACCTTAACGGACCATACAGTTTAAAGGAAATCTGAGGGTACAACTGTAAATAGAACACACTAATAAGAAAAGGAACTTTAAAAAAAAAAAAAACTGTTACAGGATACATTCTCGTGCTGGGAGGGTGTTTTGATGTCATCCCCTCCGGTCATGAGTCCTGTGAACTAATCTAATATGTTGAAGCTCATGAAAAAAGCAAGAAAAGCAGGAAGAGAAGAAGGGCAGGCTGTGTAACGGTGGACACGGTGCAGCCAGGCCTCCATGCCAAAATCGTTTTGCTGCCGACGACCTCTGTTCCAGGGCAGCTCGGCCTGCGGAGCCTGCACACGTTTAACGTGTAATGGAACAGGAATGCTGGCTGGCACTTCGCGGTCTAATTCACTTTCTTCCCTCCCCTTCTCTACGTTCCTCCCCGGTACTGCAGAACCTGCTCAGCTCTAGGTTTGCTTTGCACTCCTCTGGGGTGAGCGCTGGCCAGAGCTCAGCAAGCAGCTGCAGCAGACATGAGTAGCTTTGTACCTGGAGGCAGTGGACCTGCCAACACTGCGCACACCCAGCCACCAACAAGCCCACTTTTCACTGTGAACTTCACCATAAACACAGCTTCACTCTTCCTGGACCTCTTGCCACCCTGCACAGGAGCGCACTGTGTAGCTTTGTGAGCACCACTGGTTTAGCCTTACGACAGATTAAGGATGAGGAAATAAAAGGCGTGGGGGGGGGCAAGCTGGTCGAAGTAAACCAACTTATTTACAACCCTTTTGTTAAGGACTGGTACTGGCTCTTTATTCTGACCTGGGACTAAGCTGCAACCCCTACAACCCCGAGAAGCAACCTCTCAGACATGGTCCACAGAGTCCTGCAGTCATCCTAGAGTTGAGACCGAAGCCTTAATTGTCTCTAAGCCACTATCAATTAGGTCATTTGTGTAATTTAGAGGACGATTTAGGTGGGGTGGGGGAGGGGGCTCACAATGGACAACTTTGCTTAAGAAGGATGAAGGGTGTGATGTAAGCACAGCGGCGCAATTTTTCTTTATTTTTTTTTGTTTCTAGATCACCTGGATATCACATATTCCGACCGTCTAGCATAAGGCCGAGATTTCAGTCTGACTCCCGTCATGGTACCATTGAGCTACACATTAACAACGAAGTGGTTAAAAAATAAAAAGGGAAAGGGGGGGGGGGGGGGACTTACTTTGAAGTAAGTTACTACTGTAAGGCCTTTTAAGGCAGGAATCCTAGAAATGAATAAAAAATTATAATAATAATAAAAAAAGACCAGTGTCCTAAACTCATATGGGGCACAGCTGGTAACAGAGTGATTAGAGCCGCTGCCTTTGAACCCAAAGGTCGCAGGTTCGTCTCACCTCCAGCTGTAATACCCTTGAGTAACCTACTCACCCTAAAAATTGCTCCACTAAAAAACAGGTGAAAAATTGTCAGTAGCTTTGGAGAAAAGCAGCAGCTAAATTTAATATGTAATGTAAATTTATGTCAGCCTTTCCATTTAAACTATGGGCGTCAAGACACGTGTTCTGACCTACACATACATAGAGGCTATGTGTTCATCTTCAGACATCTCAGCAGGGATGTAAAATGGCAGTCAGACACTAAATATCCAGCAATTTCACTTTATTAATTAAACATCAATCTCATTATAATTAAGACAGCGACCGTCAACAAATCAAAATATTTTGGCTTACAAGAATCATGCCGGGTCCTCTGGTACAGAACCAACTGTACTAGCTAACACGCTAAGAATGACTTGAAGATTGTTAGACAGGAGGTGCCTCTGAAAACTAATTATTTGTCTGCTCGACTGAGACAGACAAGTACACAAGATTACAGCCAAGCACCATTACCTACATTTCATCCCAGTCTGAGCGGTGATGGCAAGTTGAATGAAGCGTATAGAGTTTTGCTTCATGTTTTTGTATTCAACTGAAAAGCACAGCCTGCGGGGTCTCCTTGTGTATCCTCAACATACCATCATCTCTGTGGTTCTACCTCCACGTCTGGGACTGTATAAGGTTTCTTTGCATATTCCCCCTGCTGCCCACCCCACGACACACCCTGATGCTCTGTGCCAACAGTAGCAAACATGTAGATGAGACAAGCCTCAACTGCATAAAGACATCTGTTCAGACGACAGCTCAACCATATTCAGCCCTTAGTTTGTATATGGAGATCTTCCGATTAACAAAAAATATTAATTGATTTCTGAGCATGAATTTTGAGTGTGTCAGTGTTTATGTGATGGGGGAGAGAGTGCGAGGCTGGGCTTGCATGCGCGCGCAAACACACACACACACACACACACACACACACACACACACACACACACACACACAGAATGCGGTTTCAGTGGCATGCTCCCAGAGTTGAGTCACTAGACAGTCATTGAAGAAGCCAAGCCCTTCCCCTCAGAAATAAGAGGTCAGCAGGGGAAGAGCCCAGGGAGGGCCCAGCGGCTCCCATCCCCCGAATCAGTCCAGCATGCCTCGCCGGGGAGCCATCGATCAGCACGAGGAAGGGAAGGGGAGGGCAGCTCCACTCGACCCTCCCGATGTGAAGCAGCCTGTCATTTCCTATCCTGCTCCCGCCCCCTGGCCTCGGCATGCAACAAAGGCCACCTCCTCTCCTCAGCTCCCCTGTTCATCAAATGGCTCCCTAATGACACCAGTGAGCTGACAGGCTCTCGGAGGGGGCTGGGCCTCCCTCCCCGGGTCACTGCTTTCATTTTCCTCATGAGAAGTTTTGTTAGAATTGGACAGTCTACATAATCAGCTTCCCTGCGGCTGGTCAAGTCTGTGGGCCGAGGGCTCCGGGGATTAACCTTCGTGCTCCTACCCACTGCGATATAACTAGTCTCATTTTCCCCTGGTCCTGGCTCCACCAAGTGACAGTCGATCTGACCTCGTGGACAAAAGCAGCCCTGTGTAGAGCATAATAAAGCTCCACTGTGTAGGCACTGAAGCACAACTGCAACCAAAGGTTTTTCAAACCCAACTCCTCGAACTCAAGAGGCAAGGGTTAAACCCAAATTCAAAGAAACTCTTTTGCATGAACTACTTCTGCCTTCCACGGGGTATGAAAACTGAAGGCGGCCATGTATAAAAGGTACCTCACCACATAGTCCCTTCGCTTATTCTGCTACTCTAGTTGTGATCCTCAAGGCAACACTGCTTGTATACATGGCCAGAACTAGCATATAAACGAATGGACAGCTTAAAGATGTTACATTAGTTGCATTATATGTTCTCCTATACCTTTCTGTCCTTCTGATTCTCGCAAAGTAGAAGCCATTAAAACCAGAGTTTTGCATTATGAAAATCAACCCAAAGATGGCTAGGGGTTCATTACAGTGATGAGAGGGGCACCCTGGGGCCTGGGGGGTTAAACACAGGTGAAGAGATTGCCTTGTGCATAACAAATGGAAACCAATTAGAGAATGAATCATAGATTTAGATAAATGGCCTCACTATTATGCACTTTAATCACAGAGAGATGCATAATATTAAAGCAAAACTGTGCCATCGATTCAGAGCTAGTAAGCTCTGGGCTTCCCAGCTACTGCACTACCTGGCCAAAATTAATCAAACAAGTAATGAGAAGAAGGGGACAATCAAATTACAAACTCAGTCACCTTTCTTGAGATTAATAAACACACGGACTGTATAATCATTTACGACAGAATGGTTACCTACAAAAGTTTAAGCTCTATATATATATATATATATATATATATATATACACACATATATATATATATATACACACATATATATATATATATATATGTATGTATGTATGTATGTATGTATGTATGTATGTATATATATAAAATGGTCAGAATGAATTGAGTCACTGGTGACTGGACTGTCTTCAAATTCTGAACATATTTCAACGTGAATGCATTTACCATCTGGCCTAGGTACGGTATATAAAACGAGAACATTTTTGCTTCCAGCCTCCTGTGCTGTAATTTTAAAGCCTTTACTCAGACACAAAGAGCTATGCACAAATTAGGATAAGGACGGTCTTCCGATGTGTGTTGCATGAGGTCGTTCTCTCAAATTTCAAAACCATGAAGCTATTCTAAACACATGCCTCCTTCGTTGCTATTTTGGGGATTTTTGTCTTTTTTAGCGCGCATAAAAAAGTCAAGATGTCAACAATGGAAAATTTGCGCCTGTCTCTGGCCAGCTTCAATTTCCATTCCAAATCTGTCTAGTGTGGCAGGCTGCGTGTGTTCTGGATGGTGGCCATTTGCACCGCTGGACCGAGCCCAACGCTGAGAGGGGCCCGACCGCAGGAAGAAAGGCAGGGCTGGGCGGATGGGGAACGCGGGGCCTGCGGGCGCCTCCCTGGCCGCACGGGGGTTGCGAGAGGGGTTTGGAGCGTCGATCCCGCAGGTGGAGCTACATGCGTTTCGGCAGGTCCGGCGTCCGTCTTCGTTGCGCGACAACGAGGACGGAACGGCCGAACTTACAACGGGCAATCCTGCCTGGGGTAACATCTCCACGGAGCTTCTGACAGACTACTGAGGTAGGGAGAGAGTAAAGCGAGAACGTGGAGAAGCATAGGGGGAATGAGGCGAGGCCCAGGTTCGAGTGGACAGAGAGCTGGTTTCTCCCAGCTTCTTAGACACTCGCCCAATCACATCAAGCAGGAGTTCCAGCAATGCACTCTGGCCTCTGTGACATTTCTAAATGCCTCAATTGGTCCACATATCCTACAAGGACCTTTCAGTGTTTAAAGGGTGTTAGTTCATTCAGTGGTACCTCAAGCTCCGGAGCACATAACACATTTACAGTGCAAATGGAGAGAAATTAAGCACAAGCTCAAGGACAGACATTAAGACAGCCTGTTCTTCACCCACATTTTCCCTCTCTCCATCTCTCTCTCTCTCACACACACACACACACACACACACACACACACACACACACACACACACACACACACACTTTCCGACTTCCAACTGCCAAGGATCACTGAGGGAACGTGGCTCTCCGTGGAAGGGGGTTAACTGCAGGGCGCTGGCGTGCCGGCAGCAGCGGTTTGGCTGCCATGGTGCGCACTGCTGTGCCACGACTAATACCCTCCAGTGAAACTTTCAAAAGCAATAAACTTTTAACGAAGCAACAACGGGCCTTTCAGCGCTCAAGACAGCTGGGCTAGGGGTGACACTAACATGACCCAGGCGCATCCCTGTGCCGAGAGACGGCGAAGAGCCGCAGGTTGACTCCACCCCTCTGTCTGCGATCGGTGCTTCTGGCTCCCCAATCCCTGAGCAACATGGGAGGGAGGGAGGGAGGGGGGAGGGAGGATTATTGATGCGAGTCAGACAGCAGCTCTGCTCTCTCTCCCGCTCACCCTGACAGCTCTTTGTGGAGCAGCTCATTGATCCACACACCGCTGTACAAACACGGCTTGCTAAAGGTCAACATTTGGTAGTCAAATTCACCTCCGAAGATTGCTCCCTTTAGGATGGAAATGAACAAGACTTTTATTCATAGTATACTAAAATATACATAAGAAAACTATTAGAATTTGATTAAATGTCAAGACAGAGCACTGACTACAGTAAGGGAAGTAGACAGAAAAGCAAAAAAAAAAAATCTACTTAGGATTTTTCATTCATTAGCGTGTCCCTCCGTGCTGACCTTTTGTTCTGACATTAGAGAGCACATATGTTGTTTAGTTTGTACCCATTGTTCATCTAGTCACAAAAGGCTAGGGCTAAGACAAAAAAGGAAAAAACAATCTGTTGCTATTCTGCATACTAAATAGCTCCAATCAACATTGCGGCGCGCTCCGAAACGCCTCGTTCGGAGTTCCATCGCAAAGCTCCGGCACGGGACGCAGTAAGCGGTCATCGTTCGGGCTCCTCTCTTGAAATTGTGCACGGTGCCTCTTGTCTGCTGCTCTCCATGGAGACGGCCCGCTTCGCTTGCCATTTGTCAAGCAGGCTGCCGCAGCACTGTGACGGCTTTGCTTCGATGATACTCCGCATCGGGGACCGGGGCGTAAACAATACGCGTATTTCAAGGCGAAGGAGGTATTGCAGGTTTGGAAGTGGCAGCACGGCTTCGACCGGAGGCACAGCATATCTGAAAACCGCAGCAGGAAGCACAACAACTCACGGCCGCTTATGGAGAGACCGGTCACGTGGCCAAAAAAAGTGAACTTTAATCCAGGATCTCCAGAATGCATGCATTCTCTTTGCCAAACCAGATATCTGTCCGTGAACGGCCGCTGGTCTAACCTGTACTATTACGTTCTACCCTTTGCCTCCTGAGAAGTCAAGCCATTTAATTAAAAAAAAAAAAAAAAAAAAAAATTTTTGCGTTTCCTCCCAAACAGACCCGACAAAGGCTGTCTGGTGCTATGGTTCCACAGTGCTGCGAAGAAAACAGAGCGGCGGTAACGTCGTGCTGGAACATGTGTGCTCAGCGCGAGCAGACATCGCCCATGCTTCAGATTTTGCACTCTGTGGGGAAGAGATTAACGCTACCGTGAGCCAAACATGTGGGCAGCGCCTGTTTCCGTGTAAAGGATTCGTCAGTCTCTGCAGCTGGCCCCCGCGGCTTCCCTCCCCGCCCACACGCCGTGTCACGGAGATATCGATCGGCCTCCTTCACGGATGAAAACGGGCTTAAAAAGGCAGACAGGCAGTCTGGCACAGTCATGCTACTCCTTTCCTAGCAAGCACTCCAGCACTCATATTGCACCGGGATGCCACTCTCTGCACCGGCGAGTGCAAACTGGGACCACTTGAGATGTGCCTGGGGCCTGGGGGAGGAAGTCCATCAAACCGCCCCAGCTTTCAGGAGGGCCGGAGGCTGTAAAAACCAGACCCGTGCCACGGCTATTCAGAGCGGTGTGGGAACGACCGAACGGAAGAGAGTACAGCTGCTGCGCTCTGTGACATGGTCACGTAGGACAGCCGCCTGCCTCATTTCACACTCGTCCTCCCGCGCCCTGCCTCGCTCGGGCACGCCGGGGACACCCAGCCGCGTTCTCCGGCGATCCCAAGAGAACAAGCCGAGGACAGAGTAATTCAGAGCTCCCGCCACCTCGCGCCCACCCCGCGGCAGGGAAAAGGCATGAAAACATCGAGTAGCTGCAACCCTGGAATGCAGATGAGCTCGTTCCTGCAGAAGCGGCGGCGGCGGCTTCACGGATTCCAGCAGACAGTGTGGGCGACTCGCTCCTTCCTGCCAGCGCTGCTTGCATATGCACTTCTTTGAAGATTAAGTTTTTGCATGCATATGATTCATGGAGAAGGAGGCCAGTTACTCAGACCTTTTGTACTGACAGTGGAGCACAGAGAATACATTTTAATACACTGTATTACACACACACACGGAGTAATACATAGTATATGTTGTACAATATACCTAATGCATTTTTTCAAAACAATTGTAGTGAATTACGTAATAATTAGCCAATTCTATAGGCACTGAAATGTAGTTTCACATATTGGGGCCCTGCCTGCTTACATCCGACTCAAAGCCGACGCTGCCATTCAGGCACCCAAATGACCAAGGGCCCGTTCGTCACGTGCCTCTATTATTGTACTGATAAAATGGACACAAGTAGTGTACGATGGGTGGCGTAGTATTCAAACCTGTCATCTCACAATATAAGGACACTGGTTTGAATTCTTGATTCTGCTGTAGTCTCTTCTCTCAAGGCAAAAACTGATACATTAAAAATTTTCCAGCCATTTCTCCCACCTCTGCTTTTGATCACTGTGCTAATTATATACAGGGTCGGTCTGTAACGACTATTTGAAATATGTATTAAATTGTGAAATTACTATTTTTGTTCTAGACTCATTCTGTTGGTTGCAGCATTATTTCATCCAAGGCATTAATCAGCTGGTCATCTTGCAACCTAGTCAGCACTGCTTTGGGTTCTATAAACCTATCGCCGAAAGTGCCGACTGCGTGGGTTTCCTCCGGGTGCTCCGGTTTCCTCCCGCAGTCCAAAGACAGGCTGTTCAGGTTCCCCCATAGTGTGTGAATGACACAGAGAGAGTGTGTGTGTTCCACTGATGCATGGATGAGTAACCCAGTGTCAGTAGTGTATCTAGCAGTTTAAGTCACCAAGGTGAATAAGGCGTGTAGGCTGATATCACTACATAGAGTTCGTTGGAAGTCTCTTTGTAGAAAGGTGTCTGCTAAACAAATAAATGTAAATGTAAGTCATCTTGGATTAAGGCACTACTTTACTTCCTTCAATAAATAGATCTTTGTAAGTAACCAAGTATACAAACCAAACAGCGCAAGTAACCTTGGAGAAAGGCATCGGCCGAATGAAAAAAAATTATTAAAATCTAATACGCCGAAAGGACGTTGTTCCATTAAAGATCGATCCAAACAAGATCTGAAGAAGGAACTATGTTCTGCTATATTCAAATACAAAAAGCACTTATACTGCAGTTGCCCTCCGGTCAATATTGGTGGTGAATCCTTTATTCTTACATGATCATTACATTGTCATGACTAATGGCCCTTTGTGTGGGCTGCAGTCAGACTAGGGGGTTTGTTAGGCCGCTGTATGCTCACAGCGTGCTGACTAACATGAAAAACATGTACATGTCGTAAAAGTGCAACCATTCAGGTTGTTTACAGAGCGGGCAGGGGGGATATAAATACTCTACAGCAGTGCAGTATGGGAAGGCAGAAAAACTGATAAGAGCTGATAAAGGAGCCCATTTATACACTACACTTCCCCTGCTAGTAACTGTACTTTTGCTAATGATACAAGCAGCCACTGAAAGATACCATGGTGAACCCAACCCCCCACCCAGCCCTCACTTCCCCATGACGTCAAGCTCTTACCGTCCTCCGTCTCCTGCCACACGATGCCTTCCAGGTTGACGCTGGTCCCAGGTTCGCAGGGCCCCAGGCACTCGGGCTCCGTGGCCAAGGCCACATCCGCCGTGTTGACGGCCACCGAGCGTGTGCGCACCATGATCTGCTCGCAGGGGGAGGCGATGTCACTGTTGCCCATGGGGGCCAGAAGGTGCAGTGGGGGAGGCGCTGGTGTGGAGACAGGAGACTCCATCTGCAGCAAGATAGGTGGGGGAAAGAGAAAGGCCTGGGTGAGGACAGTCGGGACGACACTCTGAAAAGCAGGCAAACACTCGTGTGGAACTGCAGGAGCAGCTTTCCAACCCTAGACATTGATTTGTTTCTTTAAATTGATTCAGAAGCAGGAAGACAGCACTCTAGAAATTCCACTGACGCTCTTTCAGGGTTTGCAATAGAGCAGGACAACGCCATGGATTCACCTGAGAGGGTGATCGCTGGCTAGTTCCCCCAGTCCTTCTACTGCCTGTAATGCCAAAGTGCCTCGAGATGATCACCAAGGCTCAGCATGTCATCTAGACCACTATACCAGCCTCGCTGTCGTTTCATAATCTTCTCGCAGCAAATCATGTTCGTCACTCACAGTCAAACAAACACAGATACTGTATAATAAAGCATAAGCAATATAAAGATCCGAATCAGTTCCAAGATCCGGGAAAAACTCAACAAGACAAGAACATTCCATGATGTTGAACAGGTTTTGGATATTAAGTTCACGTTAACGAAGAAAAAAAAGCCTGGAACATAATCAAACAACTAACCAGCTACACAAAAACATGAACAGTTAGTCAATGGAAACAACAAATCTCGTAGCATTGTGATAAACCAAAACTGGCTCGTCGCAGCACACCTTGCAGCCCTACAAGTTGGACGCCAGGTTGTGACGTGTGCTTTGTACACGGTGGAGCAGGTGGCGGTGGGGGCTGAGGAGAACAGGACAGGTAATTACTGCTCCATCGGCCCATTTCCGCACAGATGTTGGGAGGCAGTGACGGGATCTGAGAAAAAACCGGAGCGAGCGGAGCTCCTCCGTGATGCGCATCCCATTACGGCTCCGATTCCTGACCCCAGAAAAGGGACCGGTACTTGCGGAACGGGTACAAGGTAGGTCTCACCCTCGGAGCAGCCCCGGGCACGATTTCACAGCGCGGCCACAGCAGTCGCCGAAAGTCGAACCGTATTTTAAACGGCACCTCATCCCGAAGGCACGCTCAGTAACACGAGACCCAGACTCCCCTCGGCTCCTGCATCTCTCCTTGCAGTCAGGAGTATCGGAGTATCATCTTCCGCTGTCAGGATACACTGTGCTTTTTATCAAGTTTGACAAGGACATTTGCATACGACATCGTAACGGATCACCTCATCGAGGCCCCTGTGATTAATGTGAAGGCAGAGAGCAGCAAATGCTTTTAATCAACTTTAAAAATACACATGTATGCATACAGCTTCTATTACCTGCCCAAAACAGCAATGAAACATCAACATTAGCTGTGTAGCAAGTCATCCTGTAGCATAAAAGTTGATTTGTTTTCTTTTTTTTTTTTTTCTTTTTTTGGGAGGGGGGGGGGGCTGAAAATCCTCTTTATAGCAATTTATCCTCAACATAATTCTTCTTAGATGTCACAAATGCAATTCTCATCGCTGCAAAAAAAGCCTCCTCTGAATTAAAACGCCAAGCCCCCGGTACATTTAATCAAAAAGCACAGGAGGCAAACGATCGGGCGGCCTCCGATTGAGGCTATTGACATTGCTGTGCTGTTTTACATTTCATCGATCGTTCGACAGAAATCACTACTTTCGAGCGCGGGCAAAACAAATCTAGTGTTTGGCGGCAGCGCGTGGTCCACCTCAGAATGACCGACCGGGTGACTGATTCTGGAGACGATCGCTTTGGGGGTCGAGGGAATGCGCGCGAGCCAAGCGAAACAGTCTTACGCCGTATACTCACCGAAGTGCGCGTTGCACGAGAACACAATTATAAAGGCATTTTTCATTTCTGGCCTAACATTACTGACACCGGTGCTTTTAATCTTGTGCAGATCGCCCGGGCTGTCATTTTCCAATAAGCCTCTAATCTTTCCGGGCACGGAAGAAACACACAATGTCAAGTGTTTGGGTGAATCAAACCAGTTCCAAGCTGCATGTGGTGTGCGCTGTCAAAAACCCCACAATTCACAAAGTAACATTTCTTTGACAGAAAAAGTCGAAAGCACTACTTTTCTCAAGAGCATCACAATACAGCAAGATGAGGAAAACCTTCCGCGTTATATTCAAATTTAGATGAACATATTAACGAGAATCCTCAATATCGTTACACGTCGGTACCGTTCGGGGCCATCGGCGCTTCTACATTTCCAGCCGCCATATTTAAAACACCAAATCAATAACTGTCACCTTCTCTTTTAATTTCGAGTTATTCGAGAGGAAAATAATATTAAATAATACTGACAGGACCACATCTCATTTGGAATATTGCTGCAGCAGTAGACTCTCCTGAATATAGTTTCACTTAACAAAAACTGAGGTCGCCCCCATTAATTCCAAACCTTTGGGATAAAAGGTGCAATTGAAAGCACCTCAAGCTGCAGATGAAGCCTGGAGGACAAAAACAAACAATTTAACCACTAAAACGGGTGTAGCTTATTCAAAAGTGGCTCTGCTGAAATTGCAGGATAATGATGGAACGACAGGGGGGAAAATAAAATAAAATAAAAAAAAAAAAAAAAAAATAACGTACACCGATTGCCAAAATGCTTCGGCGATGCGGACCCATTACTTGTCACAACAAACCGACTGCTTGACGTGTGAATTGTGACTACATCCATCAGCAAAAAAGAGTACATGGGCGATTGGGCAGCCTGCGACCCGCTCTCTCTGCTCTTACTGACACACAATGAGGAGCTAATGAAGCAGATGTCAAGCCATAGAAAAACAACAACAGGGTAATCAACAAGGAAGCGTTGAATTAAAGGGAATCCACAGATGGTATCAGCTAAGCCCCTGCACTACTGTGGGGACGGGGGGTCCCTTTGTTCCTCCGGCCCCCCTCCCCAAACCGAGGGCTCCATCTAAAGCTCAGCCCAATGCTGGTGGAGAGAAAAGATCCCAGGTCTTATTGCTATTTGCACCGGCTTGATCGTGGTTGAGGTTGGCGGTTTATTTCCTGAATCGCTACTAATTTTGCATGTCTGCAAAGGAGAAGGGGGTGGCGGGGGGCATGAAAGAGCCTTGAAACTCATTTTCAAATCCATTACACACGCTGGCTATTGGCAGCAGAGGCTTGGCTCGGTGGCCAAAGGAAAACTGAAAAGGTAACATTTGCATAACTACTCCTCCCCTCCACCCCCCAGTTCATTTTCAAAACAAGTGGCAGAGAGGCGTTGAGAGAGCGGAGACAATGGCAACTCGCTTGTTTGTTGGTGTAGTGTGTTCACCTAAGGGGACGAACACCCCCTCCCTCTCAGATGGCCAGGGAGCGCGGCGTTTAATTACAGAGGGAGCAGCTGCTTCCTCCGGCAGTCGGGGGAATATTGCGGGGCACGTCTGCAACGCCTGCCATCCACAGATTACCTGGCCCTCTTTGGCAATCGCAGCCTGTGCTACCGGGGCTTCTCAAGGAGATCCGAGAAGCACGCAGGAGGTCGAAAGCAGAGTTTTTATAATAGCCCAGTAACAAGAGCACGCTGATATACAGCGGATTTACAGGAGCACCGAAGTGATGACTTCAGCTTCTTCGCAGGGCGGTAAAACTGACAGGCTCTGGGCTCACGGCGCGTCCCCTGGCAGAGTTCGTCACGGTCAAGAGGCTGGCCTGGCAGGCGAAGATGTCTCAAAGCCACCGCCTTGTCAGAAGAAGGGAAATCGACAAAACGATAAATAAACAAAAGTGTCACTCGGCGATCTGGAGCACTTTTTCCCCCTCTCATCCTTTTGCTTTCAGGTCTCTAAAAGAGCACCAGAGCGCGGCGTGCGACAGGGAGCTGTGGAGTCACACAAGCCCTCTCCGAGAAGTACCCCAGGACACAAATCCAATGATCACAAGTCATGACAGATTTGGGATACAAGACTCTCATTTAAATGACCTTTGAACTCAAAGGACCCAGGTTCAAATCCAGCCTGCTGCTGCTGCTGCTGCAGCGATCTTGATGAAGGTACTTGCCTTAAACTAATAGAGTAAAAACTATCCTGCAGCATAAACGGATAAATCGTTAAACTGAAACGAATAAAACGTAGAAGAGAGAGAGAGGACGGTGCCTCTCCCACGTTGGGTGGACACAACTCGGGTGTACCTCCTCAATTAGCAAAATGCCACCGAGGTTCA
Source organism: Scleropages formosus (assembly GCF_900964775.1). NCBI lineage: Eukaryota > Metazoa > Chordata > Actinopteri > Osteoglossiformes > Osteoglossidae > Scleropages > Scleropages formosus. Next base: position 1,039,715 of record NC_041816.1, on the reverse strand, counting down.
CAGTCAAACTGGCTACTTACTAGCGCTGGGATTAAGGACTGGAGCTCACAGCGTCAAGTGGGATCAGAAAGGGATTTTGCCAGGAGTGATGCAATTGGAGCACCTATTCCTTTGAACCTGTGTTTTCTGAGGACTTCACCCAGTTATTTTTATGTTACTCAAACATCCTAGTTTGACTTGAATCAGAAGGAACACTAACTGTTGTTGAAGTCAAGCTAGAGAAACATCACTGCAAACGGTGTGTGGAAATTAACAGGAGGGAAAGAGGCACATTCAAGACAGTAAGACGGGAATTTCAGTTTGGGTCCTGTAGTTCCAGGACATTCTGCATTGCTTTCTTGAATGACAGTCCTTCAGTACTGATCTATTTTTTCCCCCCCACAGTTAAATGGGATGTTTTTGGCATTGCCTGGTCTTGTTCACCATGTGCAGAAAAGAAGACCAGAGGAAGCAGGTCATGGCAAAAACAGGAAAGGTTGTGCAACGAAGGCATGGAGGAGCAGGCCTGGTACCCATGAACACATGATTACACTAAGCAGAGTGTTTATGAAGAACACAACGCACAAGTCTAACTACTCAATGCGCGTCCGCGCGCGCACACACACACACACACACACACACACACACACCAAAGCATACTATTCCTGGAGGAAAGCGATGGGAGGCTAGACACAGCCCCCGAACCCCATTGAGGGAACCCTCTCCTTCCTTCAGAAAGCGGCTCTGGAAAGCATCAAACCGGTCTATTGCCTTTCGGCCTGGTGCTCTACGTTGAATCAATACGCCCCCCGGATCATATTTCAGTGGAAGTGGATAGGGGGGAAAAAAGTCACTGACAAAAGGGAAAGAGAAAAACATGGAAAAGCTCTAAAGCTGAGAAGAGGCATAAGAGGAAAGGAATGCCCCCTCCCCCAGTGCTAAAAATGAGCCTTTGGCAGCTCTACACATGTTACAACTGCACTTCCACTGAGTTCACAGAAAATTCGCTTTGCGCGCCCACCACCCCTCCCTCCCCACGGAGTCGGGCAGGGGGCTGCCGTACGCTCTAAATCTTGATGCTTCGCAAGATGATCTCAACATCTCGGCTTCCTCGCGAAAGGATCTGGAGCGGGAAGAGGGACGGATGCGGGGCAGCGGCTGGCGCTGAGGTCCAAGGCCGGGTCGCTGTCGTGCACTAACTGGCTCGGATTGGCCACCGACGAAAGGCGAACCGTCCCGGTCCCGGCATCGTTGGAATTCACGGGGCTGCTTGCGTCTGTGTCAGCAGCATATGAGAGGGAAGGAGGGCCCTCCAGCCCACCAGGCTGCATTCATCCCATGCAAAGAAGACAAGGGCTGCAAGGCAGCCTGGGGGGAAGTGAGGGACTGGCTTTCATCAAGTCCAAACATGCACAATGTGAAGAGGAGGTGGGAGCGGGGCAGGAGAGAGTGTAAAATCACACCCGGAGATGTTCCAGCGAGAGGAAGGGCCGTTTTCAGAATGAGTCAGTCAATCTCCACGGCACGCTGCAGAACCGCAGCAAACAGAGGTAGGACTCCTCAAAGTGCTTGGGCTCTCCAGAGTGCGCACAACGCATGGGCTGCAGCTTGCGAGGCGTCCTCTCTTCAAGAACAAAGGCGCTTCCTCTGGAACGCCACGCTGCTCATCAACCTGCTCGTCTACTTCCTCTATCATGCATTTATGTATGTGCGTGTTATGAAAAGGCCGATATCACGGAGCACACAATTAGAAATGAAGATGCAGAAAAACGTCTGTTTCTTCCTTTAACGACACTTTACCATACTTTAAAAACAAAATGGTTGAAGAGACTCGGCTTCATTTCTACGTGTGACCTATTTAGAGCCAGAAATCTCCCAAGCACAGCTCTTAAATTGCCTTAGACAAAGTAATCAGCTAAATTAAAAATAATAAAAAACACCAGGCAAAAAATAAGCATGAACGGTAGAAAATTTCAGAAACCGAAACACATGAAGACCAAAAGGAAAAAGGACACATTTCAAATGCTGGCCAAAGGGCACAAATATGCGTGACCTTTCAATTGAACCTTTTGATGGTCACACAGTTTTTCATATCTTTCTTGCAGAGTAAAATAAACAAGGCTGCAGTAAGTATTCGCGGTACAACAGGATTTACGTACACCTCACTACCTCAAATGCCTCATCTTCCCCAATACGAGCATCTTTCTCGATTACGTTTGGCGTGACAGCATCGCACAAGGAAATGACAGCGGTATTGTAAACAAGAAGGATCTGTGGAGACTAATGCCATATAGAGCTGTATTCCCGCGTATGTAAAACATGCACCACGTCAGCTATCGTTAAAGGATACATAAGCTTTGCGATCAAAGGTTCCTGCGACTTGTCTCCAGTGACTCGCTTCCAGCGACTCCACACGCCCTAAGTCCCACGCAAGGTTAATGAAAGGACTGGCCATTTCACACATTTGGAGACACAAAGGAAAGAGGAGCAACTGCTCCCTGTGGAATACAGTGACGTATAGATCGGCCCCTCGCTCCTACTACCCTGCCCACATGGCACCTGCACACCACTCCCTTCCACTGAGATTTCGTTCTGCTCCCAACAGGAGAAGCTCATGGGGAGAACTGACACTTATTCTTACTTTGTCCGCAGACACCTCCTGTGAGATCAGAGACCGAAACGATAATGGTCTGCAAAGAGCACGTTTACATAGGAAGGAGCAGAAGACTGGCAACCGACAAGGACGAACACACACCTCGCAACAATTTTGTTTTAATGGGTCAAGGTTGAGCGTTTACATGAGAAACGCCCCCATAATCTTTATTGGCATCAAAACACTTCACACCCTCTCAACTTTACTAGATGTACATTCACTTAAAATTTTTTACACCAGCTTCAAATGCTGTGAATGGCCATGCAGCCTGGGTTCAACCGTCACTGGGATGACGGGCCAGAATATTCTAAAAGGGCGAGTAATTCCCTGGGTCCCAAAACAAATCGGGCACTAACTGTCTTCTCCTGTAATTAGAGAAGGGAAAATATTTTAAAAGACCATTTGCAGAGACCAGACTGTGCCTGTAATTTGGGTTCATCTGGCCTCGGTAGACCACTGACTCGACCACATTTGAGGCACTGTAATTGGTAGGTGCGAGTCAGCCCAAGTCGGAGCTGCTGGTTCTCAGCAGCGAACCGTCGCTGGGGATACGCGTGACGTGTTGATGTTTAGCCCACCGAAAACACGTCGACCTGTGCATTGGGTTTCTCCTCTGCCGCCTTTTCCACCTCGGTGCTCGTCGCCAGCTTCCTGTGACCCAGGACATCACTGCCAGCACTTGGGCTGCCGAAGGCATGTCAGTGTCCCTGCTATCTTTGCGACGAACACAAGTGAGAAGCACTGCTAGACATTCATCATCTTGTTTCAAAACATGGTCTTTGATGGGAAACACCCCTACCTTTCAATGGAAAGGAGTCCAACAAAACAGCCAGATGATTCCAAGGAGTAGAACAATGACAAGAGATGAGCCGCCAGCGGGTGCCTATGGTTACCACGTCCACAACCCAACTGCTTGGAAACAGCTTCAGATGACTGATTCCAAAGAGCATAATGAAGATTAAATGGATGAAGCCACAGATTAATCACGGTATGACTCCCTTTCCTCATAACCAAGATTTACATTAAACGTAGCACCTCTGTTAACAGAAACTGTAGGCCTCTTGCTGCCAGCAGTTCTCCCTGCAGGAAAACTTGCTGAAACATTCATGTCACATTTGCATACGCCAAACCTTCCAAGCCTCCAGGCCAGATCCATCTTTGGCTGGAAAAAAGAAGTCACACTGGATGCAAGAGACTAATGGAGTATTGTAAAATTTCATTTATATTTGCATGGATATACCTCCAAGAATATTCCTTCGGCAGCAGCCGGGAGGGGAAAAAAGAAAAAAAAAAACACAATTAGATACGAAGACCTGAGTCTTGCTTACAGTTTAAGAATTTTTGTAGCTCACTTGCTGCTAAGTGTCAGGCTGTGGCCTGCCTTGGCTGTCTGAGAGGATGTGTTAAATTGTGCTTTATGGTACAGTGACAGTGACAGTCAGCTGAGAGGTTTGCAGGGGTCTCACGGAAATAAAGGCCTGACAACGCGGGTCGAGTAAGTGACAGCTCTCGAGCTCCTGTCCAGTCCCCAGCGGGGCGGGGGCACCAGGGCTAATTCAATCCCGACGACAGGCAAGCGGACGGCTCCTCCCAGCCATCTCTGCGTTCCCCCTCTCCCGAGACATCAACGCTTAACGACCGCTTAACGGTGACATGCCCGAAACATAACACTTTGAAATTGAGGTAAAAAAAGAAAAAGAGAGAAAGAGAGAGAGACACCGTGCATACAAATGAAGGCAAGTAACCGGTAAGCGCCGATCCGTTGCACACCTTCTCCTCTGCTAAAAACACAAAGCTGCCAAGTGAAAAGTAAGACCGAGACGAAACGGAAAGAAGGTAGAAGGACCTTGCCTGCATGTCAGAGCTGACCATCCCTAGCCAGAGCTGATCTAGCGCTCGGGTTCCAATTGAAAGACGTGCTCCCCACGAGGAGCGACCAGGAGAGGACTGCATCACACAGCTTGAAAGGCTCACTTCCCTTTCATCTCGAGGCCCTTAGCAACAGCTGCAGATTGCTTTTCACCTGTTGCTAAGAGGAGAGAGAGACTCTCAGTCCATCTTGCCTCACACCCTAGCAACATGAGTGAGAAAGATGGAAGGGGGGAAAAAATTTGAGGGGAAGAAGGAGGGGAGGAAAAAAAAAAAAAAACCCCAGTCGTCGCCTGAACCTTTCTCGTAAACTGCCGCTGTCCGGTGGCCTTCTCTCCCGAAACAAAATAAGCTCTCGGAAGAAAGGAAACTTCGGGTTTGCAAATACGAAGCGGCGGCAGCAGAGATCTGCATTTCCCCGCGTTCGATGAAGACACGCGAAAACAGGCGATGTTGGTGCAAGCTGGAAGCGCAGATTTACCTTAAAAGAGGTGCTTTATTAGTTTTCCGCAGCGAATTCACAGCAGGAAGAGGCTCCTTTTTGCTCTACCTGTGGCGTTAATGGGAATGAAAGCAGGCTGGAGACAGAGAGCGCCAACGGCTGGGTGGGGGAGGGGAGTCGCTAGTTGTAACCTTGTCAACACAACACCTGTAATTTGCAAGCGAGCAACCAGAAAGCATTGTAGTATTTATCTCGGGAGTGGAGTGGCGACGCAAGGCGTAGCTAAGCTCACGGGTTCAAGCCTTTTCACCCAGGAGGATGTTGTGTTTTGACCTAGACTGCTAAGGCTCTGCTAGGTAAAATATGAAAAGAAAAAAAATACAGCATACAGTGCAGGGGGAAGAAATCAATGCACATTATCAGAAACTGACAGCAAGCTGCCAAACCATAAAAAAAAAAAAAAAAAAAAAGGCGATAAATGCAGAGATAAGAAGTAAGTATATAACCACAACGCTCCATTGTTGCCGCTAAGCAATAAGGGGATGTAACTGGTATATTGAAACGCTTCGTGAACGTAGAAAAGCTTGCGTATCCATTCCGAAGAGTTTTTAAGCCTGCAGCCGCAGCGCATAAACAGGGTCAGAGACGACAAGGACGGTACCTGGTCCTGCAAGCCAAGACCGTGACACGCAGCGAACAACCTGCAGCAATGACCCGCTGAGCCACCAGGCCAGGCCAGGCCGGAACACACACACGTTAACAAGCCCTCATTCGCCGCTCTCCGTGGCTCGTTTAGCAATTCAAAAAAAAAAAAAAAAAAAAAGCCATTTTTCGGCAGACAATTTCAATTACGTTTGAGGTTGGTCTGATTTCTTCCCCGTTTCTTTGCCTAGCCGAACACCAGAACCTTCCTTCCTTCCGTCCTTCCCGTCAGCGTAGGGAGACCTTCAGAAAGCCATGGATTGGAGCAGGATGTCACCGTGTCTGAAAAACACACAGTCTGTGCTCGAGGAACTCCAACTCGCCGGCACAGCAACATCAGGATACCCTGTTTTACTGGTGAGACCTGGGATGGTCAGACTGCTACGTGGGGGCTGAACAGGAGACCCGCGCGGCGTTCTGCGACGGGAAGCGTGGCTTCGTTTGCATGCACTTATCACTGACTGTGTACACATGTCACACAAACAAAGAGTGATGTGCAAACGGACAGGATTAGTAAAACCGACCTGCTGGCCCATTCCCTCCAGGTAAAGGAGAAAATCCTGGCAGCGTTACCTGCAACAACACACGCGGCCCAGTTCAGGGCTGCGGTAATGAGCCGCAGCGTACGGCCGGGCGCAGCTGCGTCTTCTGCCGAGGTTTGGCTCCCGGGCCGCCCGGGTCCTGGCCCGCGCCCAGCAGGTGTTTGCTAGACTATTCTCTCTGCGCACTGCGCCTGCTTGACCCCTCCCCTCCCCCACGCAGCTGGCCGCCGCGGGCCCGAGCCTGCCATTGTATGGGGGGCTGGGGCAACATTGTGAGGGCCTGGGGCCCCCCGAGCAGAGCGGTCTCCCTCCCGCCCGTTCCTCAAGTGTGGCGACCCAAATTCTTCCACTGCAGCCTGCTTAAAAAAAAAAAAAAAAAAAAAAAAAAGGAGCCTGCGTGGGAAACTGCCGGCAAACATGTTTTCCCCTCCCCCCACCAGCGTGAAGAGTGAAGGGAATTATTACCCCCACCAGCCCTCTGCCAGATTCCCATTCACGTAAGCCACAATTTCCTAATCAAAGTCGAATAACTGATCTACCTCATATGCTCGAGAATCTTTCTTAACAAAATAAATACAACCAAACCAATGTACAAACTGAGTAAACAAAAGTGCATTTCATCGACAAATGAAGAGTTATAGATGCAGACACTTGCATGTCAAAGCCCAGCTAGTTTGTCTGATGACGTTTTTTTGCCCGCGCATATTGTGCGAGTGGCCGCACATAGAAGTGATAGGAAATACAAAGGTAATTGTGACAGATGATGTCGCGCAAGTTTATGAAACAGACAGCAGATCGGGAGACAAGTGCTCTGAAGAGGATGCGTTTTAAGACCCTTCCTGAATTTTGAAAGGGATGCAGCAGTTTTGAGGCATTGGAGGGTGACTTTCCAAGGCAGCAGATCAGGCTAATCACTACCTTCGCACAAAAAAAATCCAGAGAGGAAGAGGAAATATTTTAAAAATATGTAACAGAAAGACTAGAAAAACAATCCAGGTGTCCTGACGCTGAACAAACATAGGCCTGGACGTTTGGGGATGCGATCTGCCGCTGCGCTGTAGCCATCTCCGTCACGTGCTCCGAAAGACTCCAGCCTGCGTGGTGGAAAATACCGGATATTTCTCCTCCGCCCTGCCTTGTGCTCTGACCCTTGAGTCATTCCACAAGAACAGTATTTTATTACAATAATAATCCACATTCTTGTCAAGGTCACCCCGTCCGGCACGGAGAGCGCGGCCGAGCAAGGAAGAGCAGGATTCCTGATAGGCAGCCCAGAGCCGTCGAACATTTTCGCCCCCCCAGCACGTCGTCCGGCCGGCTGCTTAGTCATGCCCCTTATCTCACCAGTACTCTCTTCTGGCCACGGGGAAGAAGGGGAAATCAAATCAGTGAGCCACTGCGAAAGCGGACTCTCTGACACCGGACCGACACCATTTAGTCAACAACGGCAGGAAGTACCGCGAATCTCATGCGCAGAGCTCTCTGACAGACAATAAGAAAGCTCTTTTTTTTCTTTTTTTTTTTTTTAAAAATTCAGGATAAAACTTATTCCCCTCCTCCAATTTCTACTCCTAATTCCATAACCCAGTTTAATTACATTACAGGACAAACGGAAATTTTATATTTGTACAATACCATCTATATTTTTGTGGAAAGCGTATGCAAAAACAAGATTGGTAGACAATGATAATTAACGTTCCGGTGGTGCATTTCACTGGACGGAGGCCTGTCATACACCATGTAATTTCCTCCTCCTTAAAGCGCTCGAGGCGTCGGAGTGAAAAACCGGAGAAGTGACGTCTCGATTTGGACGGCGGTCTCTCCACCGCTCTCGGGTTCTGGATTACGGTTCGCAACGAGACCTGACTCAAAGGCAGCCGTGACGCTCCGCTCTGCTCGGCTCGACTGATACCGCTGCATCTCCCACACAGGAACCCTGCTTTCCCCACGTGAAATGAAGGCTTTTAACATGCTGGATCCTTCTCCCAGAGGGATGCTGAAGGGCATAGCGCTATCCTTGTGTGGAACGAAGGGCCTGATGCACTCCGGGTCTCTTTTCCAGCTCTTGCTTTGAGCAAAATTACTGTTCCCCTCCACGCCCTTGAGTGCCAGCGACTACAGAAAACAAAACAAGTTGTTATGCCACTAGGGCCACCTCCCAGGAGACTCACTCAGAGACTATTTATAAATGGTGTCATCTCTCCCCCGGTTTCCTGCGCCAAAGTGAACTCCTCCAGGGGCGGGACTTCCTGCCTTCCCTGAGTGTCGGACCACTTTCCTGAAGCGCTGCTGCTGCTGCTGCTGCTTTTCAACAATGCTCACTCAATACACTAGATTGCTTTTCCCAACTTGTAAAGTAAGAACCCCTCACTTCACCCTGCTTGCATTGTAAACGGCTGTTTCGGGTTAAAGGTCTTGCAGGTCAGAGTGCACGTGAAATGCAAAGCAAGGAAATGAGGAAAGGCTACAATACAGCGGAGTAGTAACCTTGTCAAAAGAGGCTTTCCCTTCACGGGTCGAACGTTGCTCACTCGAAGTCTTTAGAAGAGTTTAACGGAATTGAAAACGGTTGCGGTCAGACGCACCAGAAGAATGCGATGGCGGATGACCCCCGGAAGGACTCCGACCCCTCCGTGGGGTCTGCTGGAACAAAACACGGCTCCCCTCTTGCGATGGGGTCATTCCCCTGGTCGCAGGCTGTCTGGGAGTTGTGCGGTAGGATGCCTTCGGGGAGCCTCTCTCAGCACAAAGCCTGGTCTCGCGATGAAAGGATTCACGGGCTGCGCCGCGCGTCCTCGTCGCCAACGCTTCCCCCATCGACGCCCCGCCGACCTTGCCGCGTCCCTGCCCCCGCGGCCTTCCGACGTATCTCCAAAGCAGAAAACGAGGATGAGCTCCGCGAGCAGGAGCCGCCAATGAGTGGACGCCAACTGCTAACAGCGCGTGCTGTTTTCACAGGGAGTCTTGAGCAAACAGCACGCCGCGTCAAGCCGAGAGGGAAAACACGGAGGTGAACGCTCGCTCGCCACAAACTCTCCTCAAAGGCGCCTCTTGTCATACCCTACATGTCCAACGCTGTAATTTTCTGACTCGGCGAGCAGAACATTTCCTTTAAAAATGAGTTACAGCGTGTCTTATTCACAACGAGTTAATGCTGTTTTATATAAAAACAGCCATATATGAATGGTGTTTTACATGATAACTCTCCCACGGAAAGGCATTTTATACTTACAACTCACTCTGAGCATCAAAACTCATTTATGCAAAGGAAATTATGGAATACGGAGGAAATTCACGTGATTTGAACTTTGATGAGTCTATAAAATAAGGGGCAGGATTTATGCAAATAAATGCAAAGGAGGGCCTGATGAGATTTATTAGGGCTGGAGGCAATTGTGGGAGGCATCACTGCACAATTAATTTCAGGGGTCTAAAACCCAAGCTGAACTGCCATTCTTAGCTATAATATGCATGAAAAACAGGACAACCCACAGTAGTTTTAAAAAGACAAGTGTATGATTTGCTAAGGTTAACAAGAATAGTAATCAGCACTTAATAAAAATGCTTATAGCAAAAGGCAATTACATAGAAATCAGCAGTACTTTTTCAGGTCAGTCAGACCTATTTTTATTCAAATGACACACTAATAGGCTACGGCATACAAACAATTTAGCATGGCCTAAATCAAGCTTTGCTGGCATTGACCAGGACACGATATTTCCAAGAGGGCGAGACTGAATACCGGACATATGATAGAAAACAGAAATTAATGTAATTAGGACAGTCACTAGATGTCTAAAGCCATGACATTCTCCAAAAAATATGTTTACAAACATTTACACCATTCTTTCAAAAACAACGATTTGTGTAAACAAGAACAATAAGGAAGAAAAACTATAGAAAATAACCTTTCTTAATTATACATCACAGATATCAGAAGATAGTGGAGAACTGGCAAATGACTAAAATGTGAGCTACGCACCAGTACGTATCATGTCATCGTTGCTTCATCCTGCTTTCACACGTGTGAAAGATGTGGATGTGGTTGCGTGTGTGAACTCTTGAAATTTGCTGTAGTGTAGAGTGCATCCCAGCAGTAGAAAAGGATGAGGAAATGGCCCCGGTGCACAGGGCAGGTTCTTCTCTCCCTGGAGGAGGCCTTCCTGCTGGCTCATAGACACAGTCCAGCCCACGATAATGAAAAGCTGGAGCGCAGCAGGGAGGCCATTCACCGCTCACTAGCGCTTTTAGGGTTAGCCCTGAGGCCGGGTGGGGGCGGGGCAATTTGCGAATCTAAGGCTTTATGCAAGCGTTTCGGGGATGTCAAATTAAGAAGGCGACTGTTCCTTCCTGAGAAATTGCGCGGTTAAGGATTATTGCTCAGCGTTCCCTTATTGCCCTGGACCAAGAGGCCAAAAATGTCGTTGGTCCAAGGACCTTCTGGCTTTTGGGCATTTAAGCTCTGGACCGCCACCATTCCGCTCACATTACGGAACCCAGGTTTGGGAGATGAGTGAAGCAAAAATGATTAAATACAGTTGGTTAAGAAGCAGTGGGAGGGGAGCTCACAAGGCAGCCACCCTCCCCCTCCCCACACACACACACATACAAACACAGAATTCCTGGTAAGGGACGGCAAAAGAAGTCTTTTGGCTCGTCTTCGATTGGGCAATGACACGTAAGCTGGCCAATCCATTGTAACGCTATGGAAACCACGTCAGTGTGTCAAACACGGCGGACCGGCTTCTCCCTCACTGAGCGACGATACAAAAACAGGGCCGTGGGTGAGGGTGCCGGCTGACAATCAAGCTGCCATTGGGAAGCAGCGGGGGCCTGTGCTGCACAAACCCAGCCTGTGTGTCCTTCAAATGGTGGGCTGCTGGGAGGGTAGGGGAGGGTGCTAGGAGAGAGGGGAGAGTAGAGCGTTCCGCTGAAAGCGCTGACCGTTTCCCCTCTGTTGCCGGTCGCTCGACTCAGCCTCCCCCGCAGCACCCTGCCATCACAGTTTGATGACCTCATTAGTTCAAGCACTTGATCTGCTAATGCCCTGATAAAAATAAAACTGGGGGGGTTGGGGGGCATTTCTCTCCCCCCACCCCCCAGCACCGCCGCCACCATTTCTACCACCACATCTGCTCCCCCAGGGCCCTCGATACAAATGCATCATGCATGAGGAGCTGTTGACACGATATTGCCGTGCCAAAAATACACATGAACGGAGGCCCTGTATTTGAACTGGGGCTTGGGTAAAGAGCAGGCACAACTGCAGTCGAGGCGCTGTGGATTAACAAGATGGATCGATGACGACGATCGCCATGCCATTTTAACAGCGGCAAAAGGATTTCTTTCCCTGCCTCTGGTGAATTATCTGACTTCAAAGTTGAGCGGTACTGTTATTTTTCATAGCCAAAATGAACAAACAGCTTAATACATTATTTGGCTGCGGGAACCGCATGGCTTGATTTTAAACACTTGATGCTGACGGGTGGCCCTCACCCATTTGGGCACCCAAATTTGACAAAGTAGTTTAAGGAATTGTTATATTCTTCCTAATCAAAGTGATAAAAAGTGACAGTTTCCAAAATGTGTTCGACACGAGGTAATACAAAGAGCCCCAATTCGCCATCATGCTGATCTTGCGTACAGTACCGGCAACAACGTAAGAACGCCATTAGCGGATCGCGTGCACTCCTGTTACTTAGCGACACAGAACCGAGGAGCATAATCACAATGTGTTACCAATTACTCCATTTACTGTGCCTCTGGGATATGTTTACTTTCACCACCAAAAAGGCTAATTGTGCTAAAAAAAAGTTTTCCACAATAAACTCGCCAATAAAAACGGCTTCCAATTACAACTTTTTGCTGAAAATGGTGCTAGAAATACTCCAGAAATACTCATCAGCAAGTCCATGTGGAAGAGCCAAAAGCGTTCACAGCGACGCTTGGATCTAATGTCCAGGAGAGAGCCATCATACAGTAGAAGGCAAGCTGCTGGAGGAGATAGGACGGCGGGATGACCTTAATGTGTGTACCGAATTACAGATTGGAGTTGGGGGGGTTGGGTTTGGACACCGAATCCATTCTGGGAAAAAACAACAACAACAACAACAAAAAAGACTAAGGACAATTACCACTAATTTAAATGAACACATCACCAAGAGGAGGAAGAGGACAGTGCTATATTCAGTGTCCGTGGGCCCCACTTAAAGGCTGTGGTTCTCTTACCAGCTTCCCAAAGGCCTTAAACTACATGTGATTGCCTGTCAAATTCTGGTCTCACATCCTCCCATAAACTAACAAAATACACAAACCATCAACATTTCTTTTGAAATAAAGGAAAGAGAAGGAGAACATTTTGTAACTAGTGTCAGGCCCCCTTACTTCAATGCCATAAAACCTGATCCCAGCAAGACTGAGGCCTTTGAGACAAAGAACTAATTAATATAATTAAAATGTATGACCGAGTGTTCCAGATGGAGAGACGCCCATTTACAAATCATAACCGAGTCAGGGAGCACAGCATAATCCCAAGGTTTAAGCAGCTTGCCAGCATCTCCAACAAGAGCCACTCATTTTCATGCTATATCCCACTGTCTTAATTATATCATTTTTATACTCTGTTCCTGGTGCCTGGATGAAAACCACAAGCTTTTCTGCTCTTTTTGTCTCTTGGTATCACTTCCCCAACCAGCCTAAGCGATCAGAGGAATCGCAAGCCTTCTGAGGAAATGGCTGCAGCTTTGTGGTGAAATAACAAAAGCAGTATCTCCCCGCCTACTGCAGTACTTACATTTCCTTTACTGCCTTACTTTCATAATACCTGAGGAAAAACCCTCCCTTACTGACATTTCTCCTTTAACAGATACTGCACTCACAGTTAATTATTTAACCTTTCTCACCTTAAACTTATCACTGTAAGTGGCCTTAGACAAAGGTGCCAAGTACGTATTATGCTAATAATAACAACAACAACAACAACAACAACAATGACGACGACAACAACAACAACAAAAACCATCTGGTAAAAATGACTGATCATTAGTAATAGCAGAAGAAAGAATAATCATTCTGGAGTTTAACGCACTGCATTCCTGCTGTTTTGTCAGGTGCACAGTTCAGAACCCTTCCGAAGTTCCCTTTTTTTTTTTTTTTTTTTTTTTTTGCAAAGGTCGCCACGTTCAGTGATGAACTTTACAGAACATGATCAAAAAAGGCAACGCAGTTATAGTGCAATGAAACCCACTTAGAAGGACAGATTAAAAAACTGTGAACTAATGCGCAAAGTACAACGGGGTAATTTATCAATCAATACTTTCCATTAAGTTCACTCTGGAGCTTTCAAATAAATGAAACCGCAAGAGCAACGTACAGGTGGTAGGTAATCTCCTTCGCAGGACAGATAATGGTGGCCCAGCATTCCATTCCATTCCATTCCATCCCATCCCATCCCATCCCACTCGCAGACAATGAATTACCTGGACGATGCCCATCACAATCCCCTGTTATGCACAGCACTGTCCAGGAAGCTCTGCCACTGCCAGTGTTCCCAACATTTCGGTTGGAAAGCAGGAGAGAAACGCACTGCGGAGGAACAACCGAACGGTACCCTGACCAAAGACGCGCGAGAAGGAACTCGCTTGGGAACTGGTGCTTGGACCTGCACTCCTATAAACAAGAGGAAGTATTCACATGGCTCAAGTGCAGCACTGAACTGCAGGTCTGGCTGTCAACCAAATTCCTCCCTGTTTATCTTCGTATCTAGGAGCCGGCTGTGAACCTTACCCTCTGATCGCCAGAACATTCCTCTGACGTGTTCGAATCAAAAACGCTTTAACAGTCATGGCTAATAACCACAAACGCTCCTTTCCGTGCAATCAAGCTTTGAAAGGGAAAAAGTGCGTTCCCGGAAAGAACCTCTCTCACAGACACCAGAAGTAGGCAAACGCTGGGTTTACAGATAATCCGGTTAACAGCCCAACTCTTTCAGCCTGGTTGGATTTTCTGCACGTTGAATTCGCGTGGCGCACAGCCAGCTCCCGCTGAGTGGGAAGAGTAAGTGAAGCATGCAAGGGTGCTGCAGCTCTTAACTGTGCCACATGGCTGAGCTCAGCTAGGGTTACCGCTGGCCTGCTTCTTTTTTGTCTTCCGCAAGCTCGGCTACATCTGGCACTACGTGCTCAAATGGGCATTGTTGTCTGCCGGAATGTTCTCACAGTTTAGACTTTCAGTAATTATGCTGTCAGGCAGACAAAGCATTATAGCCCAAGTAGTCCGTTAGGAAGTCAGTCCATTATAAATTGATGTTTTTTGCAAAAGTGATTTTGAAATCCCTCCGTTATTAAATTAAAGGAAAAAAATCTGAACAAGTTCTTTTCAGAGTCTAAGATCAACGCCCTTAAGGAAGAGGGTAGTTGGTAATGGCTATAACCCACGTTCCCCTTGCTAGAGTCATGCATGCCAAACTGGTTTGTTCACCTTCAGATGACCGGACTCCAAACTGGCTCAGTCCAGTTTAATAACGGCAGCAGGGCATTCGAGTTCCCACTTGGAGCAAAGACAACGGCACAAGGGCAGAATTTGCTTTGCTGCAGCAGTTGACCCTTTAAGGATGAGAAGGGCCCGCGGACCAGTCTGGCGGAGGAGAGTTGGACGGCATGCAAAGAAAGGTTTGATGGCAGAGGGACATATCCAGACAGTCTGCCAGTGGCCCCCGAGGACACAACTCCTCCACATGCACCAGGCACATCAGCTTTGCTTAGGAAAAGAATCTGCAGAGAGGCAACCAAGTAAAAGCCACTTCTCTCATCCTCACACATCCAGGTAGCTACAGCTGCACACTGGGGAAATAGCTTTGAGTATGTCATAAAATATATATAGGCAAGATCAAGATTGCTTTTCCTTCACACTCAATCTTGGAGCAAAAGCAGCTGATGCAATACGGATCATGAGTACAACAAAAGCAAAGGACATATAACCGCCAACAGAAGCTCAACCTTTTAGCCAGCACAACAAGATGAAGAAACAGGGTTAGGCCTAATCACAGGTAGGCAGAAGAAAGCCCAGCTTCAGGGGAAATATTCTCTCCCACAGGAGAGGACAATGAAGGGAAGAACACCCCCTATTTTTGGAAAGCCTGCATTTCCATTGCTGCTGAGATGCAATAAACAAGCACCCTGCTAAGTGGGTAATGTAGAGGGGTTGGACTGGAAGGACCACTTAAACCAGCTTGCCAAAAGAGCGCTCCAGCTGAATGCATCTAAACCAAACTGCTTCTTGTCAAGGACTTAAACTGTTAGTCATACCGCACAAAAAACAAGATCAAAACCAGGACCCTACTTACTAACGTGGTGATGAAACAGCTGCATTGTGCAGCTCAACAGCGAGAGCATGTCATCTTACTCCCCGGAGGCTCTGGAGAGTCCATGACGCCAATGCTAAGAAATGCCCTCCACATTTTGTATTTCACCACGAGATCCACCAGCCCCATCTGACTGATCTACCGAGTCAGGCTACGGATGAGAATCGGGAAACAAACACAGCGCATTGTCGGCCATTGGAACGAAAGACACAAACCGAATAACAAATACAAATGTGCTAACAATTTTCGTTAAAAAAAAAGTTTGTTGTTCTTGCTGTCATGTTACATAACGTCAGCTTTGCTAAAGCATCGAGCGTGAGCCTCGGTGGTTCTGGTTAGCCCCCCTCCCCCATCTTGGATGGGGGCCCAGTTCAGTGAGCAGTGGGACTCCTTCCCCTCCATGTGCTCAACAGTTCAGCTATGCTGCTTACGAAGGGAAAGCCAAAACAACCGAAAGTCGCCCTGCTCCTTCTGATACGACACGATGGCTTCCACGCCAAACTGCGTGGTATCTAAGCCTTCCTCGCCTCAACATCTGTCGCAGAATGTTCGGTGTGCCGCTAGAGTACTCTCAGGCACTGCGAATTAATGTCATTATAGTTATAGGCCCCAGTGGTTACCATAGTTACAATCCTTCAATGGGCTCTCAGAGCAGGCCATTCCAAGAGCCAGCTTTTTGAATTTGCCATTTTTAAAATCTGCTCAGGAAGGTTCTGGAGTTAAGTCAATTTTTCAAACAATGTTTTAGTTTGTTAACACTATGGGCTAAGCTGTTAAAATTTCTACTCCCCACCCCCCTGTTTTCTTTTTTTTTCCCCTCCTTTTTTTTTTGGGGGGGGGGGGGGGGGGGTCCGTTTAACCTCTCAACCTTGTTTTCACAATAGCCTGTCAGACAAACTAATGTACCCAAGCATGTGACACTTACAATCAGCTTCTTCCGGCAAATTGGATTCCAGCATGCTCAGCTGCAGCCAGAGGGCTTCCATTTCCGATAACTACAGTAGTTACAATCCTTAAAAATAAAACCCCACATTGTGCGCCAACGGCTTCCAAAGATAATTATGAATGTTAGACATTGCTCCCCCGAGGACAGCCGTGTTCTCTCTTTAATTTCTATCAGCAGCATAATCCCCTTTTGAAACCCTTTTTAGGATGAATTAGAAAGGCCCTGTATTCAAAGAGATGAGTGGGGAGAGGGGGTGGTAATAAAATCACAAGGGCCAAGCTGTCTGTATGGATTAGCATGGGAAAGAAAATCCTTTCATCTTAGATCCACATTTTCCAGCTCTGAACCACTCAGTAAACATCCAGAAACCTTCTCTCAGCCAAAGGCAACTACAACACATTTTTCTGTGTGCTCCTAGCTCTCTGAATGTTTGAGCTTTTAAACTTGCACAGTTATTTTTTTTTGCCTTGTGTTAAACAGATAATGTTAAATTACATTTATTAAAAAAAAAAAAAAAAAAATGTACAAAAACATTCTTGCACTAAAAACGTATCATATATGTACGTCCCTGTATAGCACCGGCAATAGAAAGGGCCCGGGCTTTGGGCTGGGAGGTGCAGAGCAGGCCAACCTCCATGAGCTCCACAAACTCACCAAGGTACAGCAGAGATTTACCGAGGAGGGAAAACCCCTAATTTTACAATAACAAGGAGCCGAACGAGACAAAACATGCAGTGTGCCGACAGACATCCAAAGCTAACAGGCCTGGTGACACAGACACAACATACCCAGACCTTTAACTGCTGCATTTCTATGCATGCTTCCCTTTAAAACAACATTTCATGCACCACCTTGAAGAAAATGTGGCTTTTTCTTCACTACGTAGATTTTTTTAAGGTCCAGTTAAAGAGCGACAAAAAAATAAACTCAAAAACTCGACTGTTCATACAAGGCTACATTCAAACCATATGAGCGCTGCCAAAAACTGAACACAGGCCGCTCTTCTAAACCAGCTAAACGCAACATAACAGATTTAAGTGCCCGAAGCACTTCGCTCTGAACAAAGTCCTCCTCGAGTGACGAATCCATGTCACTGACGGCAGACGTGAATAAATTATCATTTTAAACAGAAGTCGATGTCTAATCCTGACAGGAGCGGACGGAAACCGTCACGTGCTCGTCCTTGTTTATCCTTTCATAAACAGGATGGCTGAAGCACAGAGGGCAAAAAAGGCTTGTGTTATTTTTCACATTCCGTTTTCCTATATTTCAAAATGTACATTTGCCTTCTCAAAAGGAGAACGCATTAGTTATTTCTTAATTATTCCATTATAAGACATCTGAAATATCTTCACAGCAACACGCAACATACAGCTATCACATATGGAGCCTTTTTTTGGTTGACAAATGATTTGTGTCAAGATTTCTACAGCGGGGGGGGAGACAGGAATGGTTCACAGTAGATACCATTGTTCATGCTATGCAGTTTGTATCTCCATTTTTAAATCCCATCAAACCTCCCGTTAATGGAGCCATTTTGTGTCTGCTAGCTTAATGCTGGATTTATCGGGTGTTATGACTCCAGAAAGAGACTTCAGAAACAAGTATGAAGCTGGTGCTTCGGGCAAGGTAAAAATCCGATTTAAAAAAGAAAAAAAATTCCACTGCAGCTCTTGGATTCCCCCCCACATCCTGTTCTTTGTACATTTGGGCAAAAATTATCAATATCTTTCTCTGTACAAGCCAGAACATCTGAGCACAGGCACTCAACTAGGCAGTAAATCATACCGGTGACTCAGTCCAACATTTTACCTCTCCCGCACCATTAGTCATTTTCCCTCGAGTCTAAATAATTCTGTTCACACCAAACAGAAGCTGATCATGAACTAAATATTCTTTTCTCAAAGCCCAAGAGACAGCACAATCCTGAGAGAGTCAGCTCATCAATTTCTGGGCAAATTAAATGTATGATTAGCTTTAGGGGTTTTGCCTTTTAACTTTTAGAAGATGTTTAGTCCCATTAGGCACAGCCTTCCATTGGCAGAAGAATTTAACGGCATGAAGCAGATATAAAAGGCAGCTTGTGCTTCAAACATTCGCATTCGCTTGGCTATTTACTTATTAATGAATACGGGGGAAGTTTTTAAATGTTACCTAAAACGACCACACATAGCTCCTGTGAGAACAGGTTTACTTCAATATCCTAAAATGAGGAGACAGAGAGAAAGAATGGAAGGAAAAAAGGAGAAAGTCCCCTGCTTTATTTGGCTGCCGTGTCTGTCTACATTATCCTTAATCTTTCTGAAGGAGTCTTCAGCGTGACACCGACCGTGTGACACTAACCTCATTAGAAGTGAGGCAAATTCAAACCACAAAGCCACCACACGTCACAGTTAAAACCTTCAAGCGTCCCAGGAAGGAGCCACCGTCGGTACAGTCGGGCTCACGCTGTGTTGCCTCCTCATTCTGCCATTGTGTGGGAAAAGGTACGAGGCTCACACACTGGAGATGACCTCCCCCGCCCCCCACCCCAAAGCCGAGCGGAAAGAGCACTTGTGTAGTAATAAAACAAAGTGCTAGATGGAGACGAGCGATAAGACAGGTGAGGGCTGCTGTTGAATTATACATGTCTGTACATGCCTCAAGTACACTTCAGACCCCAGAGGGCTGAAAGAGGTAGAAACCAATTTAAAGCCCCTTCAAGCATGCCAAGAGTCCCCAGTGCCCTGAGATGAGTCCCCATTTCAAATGTACCCCACTGGTGGATTAGCATTTTTTGGTGCTGCCAGGTGTGGTTGCAGGAATGCATGTATATTTAAAAAAAAAAAAAAAAAAAGAGTAATGGTTAGCAAAGCGCAAGCTCTTTAAGAGTAATGCTAGTCATGCATACTAGAGCAGTAGTTGGGTAGAAAATAAATATACTTCAATTGCACAGACACCCCTTTACGGCACAGCTAGCCAGCTGTAGGGGAAAACTGTACTAGACTGTAAAATGGCATTTGAGTTTGTCATGTCCATTTTAGACAATTTTAGCACTGCCTTCTCAGTTCTAACGCTGAGATTCCTGAAAAGCAGAAACAGTTACATGAGCGCTCATTCTGACAGCGTACTTGTTCACAGCGTCTTTGCCATGAGTTTGAAAGGCCCCCTCCGGAACCAAGCCACTGGCTCGCAATAAATTGGGTATCAAATGCAGTCCATCATAATGTTACGACCTCTTACCAAGACACACACACAAGGATCAACAAGGCTTCCACTTGAAATTCACTGGTTCAATTCCCACTCCGTCTGTAGCAGCCTCGAGCAAGGTACACTTACTTTTCATTAAGAGCCGTACTCTAAACTGCGCAAGTAAAAATTACCCAGCTGTTTAAATGGTTTCGTCAATGTAAGTAGCTTAGTTTATAAACCCTGTAAGTTTCTTTGTAGAACAGTGTTAGCTACATAATGGTTAGTAATAGTCATGTTGACATATTACTAGATTGCAGTACAAGTGCACGATGTGAAGCAAATCAACAAATACGCAAATAACGTTAGATCAACCCTGGATAGAAGCTGTGCTCTTTTACACTTCACTACAAACCATTACTGCTTTCATTTGGGTCTTACCCCAGAAAAACTGCTAAGAACAACACATTTTAAAAGTGGAAGGAAGAAAAGGTGGTAGAAAACTTATTGAAATTCCAGCCTTTGAGTACAAAGAAAGATATTTTCAACTATTGCCCACAGTGTCTTGGGCTTTAAAGAACAACCAGTCCCCCCAACCATTCCCCCCACACACTGTTTAAAGCAAGTTCCTCTTTATTTGACCTGAAAGACGACCCCCTTGTTCACGGCGAAACCACCTAATGGCAGCCTTTAAGTCAAAGGTCACCCCCACCCACTCAGATCGGTCACTGTGCAAGCTCTCCCTTTTCAAGGCTTTGTCCCGTGAAAAATGTCCTCCGAGGGACGGCCAGTCGTTGGTACAGAGGACTCCCAGAATGGGGGTCATTTATATCCATTGTGAAGACCTTTCCAAACTTTTCCTGTGAATTTTCCCACCCCCTCCCCAACAATTCTCAAACTTTCGCTAGCTTCCAAAGCGACCAAAAATAACCGGCGAGGCAGTACAGCATTCACAAAGAGAGTACTGAGCTCTTGGGGAAGGGAAACGAATCCCACCTTAAAAAGTCCCATCTTTGGAAACAAACCCGGCAAAACGTAGCGGCACTTAAACATTATACTCCCCCCCCTACAGACAAGCAATAGCGCTGCGCAGAAAAACAAAATACTTAACAGGCAAGCAGCACTTTGAAACCTCCACAGTTCAACCGCAAATCTAACATGAGGTTCCATAAGAGGCCGATTCCAGGAAAGCGAAGCAGAGCCGAGCACTGCTCTCCTACTGAGACGCTTTTTGTTCTGATAATCAGCCAACATGCTTGAAGGACTCGAGAATTCTGGAATTGCTTCTCTCCTGGTGGACAAGGCTGCCCCCAAGCCCCCAAGCCCCCAACCCCCCATCCCCCACTCCCCTGCCCCAGCTTTACCCTCCGTTCAGCCGTGCAGGCTTTGAACTGTCTGCAGGGGGTTAAAATACTTAATCCATTCATAATGTAGACCCCTCCCCCATGGGCTCCACCCGCCTGCACTCTCTCGCCATGCCTTCCTCTACCTCTCCGACGCCCTGTTCTCCATCGACTGCCCAGCCGCCCGCCCGCTACTCTTCCCCTACGCAGCCCACTATGAACAATTAATGCTGTATTATTAGGAAACTGGCAAACCCTCCGCCCTCACTGTCCCCGAAAATAAAACCCAGCTCCAGCTCTCAGCAATTAATAATCCTTGCCTTCTTTCATTTTTCCTCCTCTCGCTGTGTTTTCACTCTCTCTCTCTCTTTTTTGCTACTCACGCATCGAGAGGCGAAATGAGGCGCGTTGGAAATTTTCTGGCTGACAATGGGAGACAGCTGCTCTCACTGCACAAGGCTTTCATGGGCTGAATTAGCAGTGCGAGCAAGTCTCTCTCCCTTCCCCCACACGCTCAACTAGATGTGAACGCACTCACACGCACTCACACACACACACACACACACCTCGTACAAAGCTCGGAGACAGCAGAGGGAGGGGAGAGTGAGCCATGAAAGGCTTTGTTTCACAGATCTGTGATCGCTTTTACAAGCCTGACCTGAGATGTTTGTCATCCTCTTTTCTTTCTAGCCCTCTCTCAGAGGGATTCTTTTAACCACAGTGCTGTGAGGGCTAACAAACTTCACGATGAGCGGGGAAAGGACATCGGCTCAGAAAATAAAGCAAAAAATAAAAGCACGGCTATTTTTACGTGGATTTTTATTGTTCATTAGCTACTCATACTAATAAGCAATATATCAGTGATTCTTGAAGGTGGGAACATTACAATGTAACCGTATCTCTGGATTTCAAAAAAAGATATGCACAATAGACCTTAGAGGGGAAAAAAATTCTGCCAGTAACTCCAATATATGAACGACCCAGGCACAAGGCATATAGAATAAGTTAACAGCGCATATTAGAAAACAAACTGCCGTATCAGGTTGTCAATAGTGACAGCGCAGGTAGTTGGTTGAGCAGATTTACTAAATCAAGTGCAGTGACTTGCAAGGGAACCCTTTTTCTTAGACAAAATTGTCTCCTTTCTTCTTTAGCCAACACTAAAACGGTTTCATATTGCGTGTGGCAGCTCAAACTAAACAAACAAAATATGAATTACACTATTTGTGCGTTTTTACCATTCCTCAAAATGAACTGCAGCTGAAAGCTTCAGCTGAGACAATTTTGCATTTAAGAATGTATACAGAGAAGTCAATAAGAAACCCTCAGTAGGAAGAAAGCCACCGTTTGTATTCACGCTCCATCACTCACTCAAAGAACAACAATTGTAAATCCTTATGGCAACATTCTGCCATTTCCAAACTATACTTTTAAAGTACTGTTCAAGCACTGAATGTTTAAAAACTGTTTAAAAGGAAACTAGAAAGATTAAATCTGAAATGAGGTCTCAGTTGACACCTCAAATGTGAAATGTAGGGCACACACAAAAAGTAATCTTACTTACAAAATGACACTATTCACTTTTATATTTGTTTTAAACAACAGCACAAATTTTTAGTCTTGCATGTCAACTTCTCCTTACCTGCAGTTACAGCATATTCAAACTCCACATCAAAGGGTGAACTGAGGAAATGTAAAGAGATTTTAAGAAATTGATTTTGTGAAAGATTTTAGTTTACACATTTAGCAGCATTCAGCCTAATGTGATGTCCTCTACAGTGGCTACCGTATCACAGCTTGTTCTGGCGGGGAGGGGGCATGCTCAGGGTCAACAGGTCAAGGAGACCTCCAGATGTTCAAAAAAGCAGAGTTTATGGCCGGAATGTCAGGATTCCAGTATTAAATATTTCCACACGGGACACTCCCACAGATCTTGACAAGGATTTCCTGGACAGTCGTCCAAGTGCGCTATAAACCGGTAGCTTGTGCAGCTTTGAGCTTCAACCATGTGCTGGCGGACAGGAGGATGACTTCGAGACGGCCTCCAGCCTGACGCGGTGGGGGATGGGGGACAGATCAAGCCCAGAATCCCAACCCCCCCTCAACTCCCACTTTAAATGAGTTTGCCAGTCCATTCCATGTTCTTCCATTCCCTTTACCCCAGTAACAATGAGGAGACACTAAACACTATGGGCTGAAGGCAGGCAGCAGCAGGGGGTGGAATCCAAACACTGTGTGGAAAAACTACTGCGGACTTGAAGTCCCAGTAATCATTAGTGTTTTAACTGAATAAAGAGTGAATTAGTGCAAACCTTTCGTATTTGAGCTGTACTTGACACAAAAATGCATCTCACTATAAAGCGAGAATCTGAACGGTACTCACCGCCCTAAGAGCATTCTCCGATGAAGGAGCACAACCACATGGGTATACTCTCCTCATTGACAATTGTTTTATTATTCACCCTTGTTCCTGTGGTAGGGATGCCGTTTTAGATACATGTAAAATGCACCTATAAATGCGTAACGGGGGAAAAATGGGATTTCAAGCAACAACTTTTAAGAGCTGCGGTTACAGCTCGGCCATGGAGACAGCTCCTTTGGACCTCGTTACGCTGTTTTGTTTGCTACCTCGCCGTTCTGCTTCCCAACATCAACAGAAGTAAAACCAGTCTAAGGAACCCCTGGAAACGAAGAGCTCTCCAAACCAAAGCCCATGAGGAATTTGGCAGGAAGCTTTTGGAGCTTGTTGCTGGCACTTACCTCCAGAATGACTAATAATTTAAGCAGAAAGGATAATTGCGGAGGCACAGAGAAAACATAATGAAATATAAATCAAATGAGAAATCACCTTTGTTGCACATGGTGGCATTTAGAACAACCATGGAACCATGCAGCACATGACCCGACACACACACACACACACACACACACACACACACAGAGAAAACCTTGTGCTCCATATCATTTGTTTCAATACCAGAAAGAATGTGATCATTTACTGCCCTCAGTATATACTTAAATCATCCTGTAAAACAAATAATTTATATTACTTGTTCTTCTTCTGTATCCAACTATTACGCTAAAGAGACTGAGTATAATTTCTTTCAAGTATTCGAGTTTGTCACGTGCACAGTAAAGAGTTCGTTACACCATACAATGAAATTCTTACTCTGTGAATCCTCTCAGCAGCCTATGACATAAATTGTAAGGACATCACAAGGAAAGAAAAACAAGGTGTAAATGACAAATTTACAAAAATTACTATTAGTGCAAAAATCCAAGAAACAATGTAAATACTTGCGAGATTCACTTGACATTCACGTGCCAGGCTGCCGTCACGTTTATTTTGAGTGTGTTTCCTGGCCAAAAAAGGGAGCTTGAACGCTTAATTTTGTGGCCGATTTCATAGAGGAAGATCCACTTTTGCATGCTTAGGGTGAACTTGCAACAAAAAGCAGCATTCTCCCTCATTATTTTGCAAGTGATGGATCGGGCCAGACGACGGTGCGGCGAGGCACGCCGGACATGAAACGGAATCCGAGAGAATGCGCAAAACACAAGAATTCTGAGGTCTCCGTTTCAAAGCGCCAGTATCCAGTAACCTGGAGCTCGTGTCTCCTGGGTACAGGAGTCTCCCTCGCTCAAAGGCCATGCAGAAGCCTGTTTGTGGTGCGCTGGCTAAAGGCCAAACAATAAAAATAAATTTGGAGAAAAAAAATGAAAGAAAACTTGCAGCTCTCGAGCTGCCTGTGTGTGAGCTGGGAATGGAAGCCGTGTGGGTTGGCAGCTCCATCGATTGCCAAGGTTCACTGCTCACGTACTCCTTTACGTGCTGCGCAGACGTAATAAACAGCACTGATCCGCAGGGCAACGAGACGCATATTCAAAAAACAAATTAACTTTTAATAAGGAGAGGGAAAGCCACTCATTTCTTCTAAGCGCTACCAATCACGTAAAAGAGACAACATCACCTACAAAAGACAAAGTTAAAGAAGTGGTCATACAGCCACGGGGCGGCGAATCGCCTTCGTCTTCACCAAGAACCACCAAGTGAACAAAAAGCCTTTCCGAAGTGGTCGGCGCAGCTTGACGCGGTTGGCCTGAAACCTACCTCCTTGCCCTCTGCGTCCGCTTCCCGCTTTGCAGTCATGTGCCCAGGCGGCTCCTGTAGCCCCAAAGCCATTTTCTGCACTGCAGAGACAGAGGCTAATGGCGGACATGTGGAAAACAATTAGCGTCGAGTGTTTTAACTGGAGTAGAGACAGCTCCCCAGGGGCGAGCGCTTCAAACGGGCTGAAGCGGCACGACAGGAGGGGCGCCATCCCCCGAGCCTCCGCGGAAAGGCCGGGAAAATGGCGGCCGATTTGCCCGTTAAGCTGACAAAAGTGCCCAACGCACGTGACACGCAGCGAGCGACAAAACCCCTTTAATCTGAGGACATACTAGGAAGTAAAAAGCAACCATCACCTACTTCGCTGTCAAGATGACTTCCAGGGAAACAAAAGGCAAATGACCTAGTCCTCCGAGAGGACTATTTTCATGGGTCACATGAGAGATGCAAATAAATGAAAAGGTTTAGAAAGGTTTAAAAATTCCGAAACGGAAACACAATAGCAGCCCTTCCCATTACCTAAACACGGGTAATCTTGGCAATTTTCTTACACAGAGAACTGAAGAAAATCAGGCCAGGGCAGTGGGAAGCATGATATTCGAGCCATATCTACCTTTCAGTTTAAGGGCCCAGGTTCAAATCCTTCCAGTAGTGTCCTTGATAAAAGTACTTACATTGAATTGATGTGTTTACATTTTTTCATTTAGCTGATGCTTTTCTCCTAAGTGACTTACAATGTTAAAGATAGTGTATTTAACCTTTTGTACAGCTGGAAAATTTTTCTTGGAGCATTTTCAGGTAAGTACCTTGCTCAAGGGTACTACAGCAGTAGGTGGGATCTGAGCCTGCAACCTATGGATTCAAAGGCAGCACCTCTAACCACTAGCCAACCAGCTGCCCAGATACAGCAAAAATTACATTTGCATTTATTCATTTAGCAGACGCTTTTCTCCAAAGCGACTTCCAATGAACTCTATGTAGTGTTATGAGCCCACACACCTTATTCACCGCGGTGACTTACACTGCTAGATACACTACTTGCACTGGCTCACTCATCCATACATCAGTGGAACGCACACACACACATACGCACGCACGCACGCATACACACTCTCTCTGTGTCACTCACACACTATGGAGGAACGTGAACAGCGTGTCTTTGGAGTGAGAGAGGAAACCGGAGCACCCAGAGGAAAACAACACAGACACGGGGAGAACATGCAAACTCCACACCGACTGAGCGGGGATCGAACCCACATCCTCTCGCACCACCCGGGCACCGTGAGACAGCAGCGCTACTCACTGTGCAACCGTGCCGCCCTAAATTAAACTGGTAAACCATTATGAATAGCTTAGTTTACAAACCTAACACTCTATGTTGCCTTTGACAAAGATGTCAGCTAAATAACAGTTAATCAGAAGCGGAAAACTGACAGTATGTCTTTAAGCCAGTTAGAATATACTTTAAGGCACAGTTCAAGCATTCACACATTCCTGAATAACATGCAAAAACTTGATGTCTACATTCTTCCTCCATAATCTCTCGCACTCGGAGCTTCTACGTTCTCACTGTAGAAGACTCTTGCTTCAAAATGCCTTCTCTACTAGCCCAATGTAAGAATCACTGAAAACCAGCTCATTATGTAAGCATTTTATCTGTTACCTTGATGCATACCTAAATGTAGTCTCCAACCATGACGTCTCCTGACAGATACACCAGGAGATATCACAACGCAGACAACAAAATACACACGTACAAACTTGCGTTAATATTTTCTACTTCAGATATTCTGAGCATATTAATTTCAATAGACTGTAACAACATCCCCTTACTCCCCTTATGAGAGATTTTTGATTTGGTCCAAGAGAAAAACAAGCAACAGGAGCTGAGAAAAGGGGATTCTGGGAGCCTTCCTGGGAAAGGATGGCTGATCTACCCAGCAGCACACCAGCTCACCAGCTCATGTGTCCTTCCAGAGTTCTCAGCCAAAACAGCACCATCCACCTGGCCCTCATGAGAAACGAAGAGGTGCACATTAGCACAAACCTTCCCTTCAGCAAAGCCAAACAGCAACAGGGAACCTTCATTGATAAGAGGAAGCAAAAGAATTCTGCCAGTGAGCAAAGCTTCTGAATTTGCATTTAATAGATAAGCCGTGAGTTAATTTCTTATGCAAAGTTTTACAGGTGACCTAGGGCTCTGCAAGCAAGCTGTGATTTTAATGCAGAAGGTCTTCTCTTGGTACCCCATATGAAGTGCGGCCTGAAACTCATTAGTGTTACAAATCAGAAAGACAATGCTGGAAATGGAACACGAACACTATTCTTACTAAATATCCCCCAAATACCTAAGACGGCCAGTCCTGGGTGTGTGTCCCCCCCATCCTTGCACCCTGTGTTTGCCGGGTTAGGCTCTGGCTTGCCGTAACCCAGCTTGGGACAAGCGGTTGTGGACAGTGTGTGTCTACCTAAGATGGAAAGGTCTGTATAATCCATCTCTGAACGCTTAAGGAGCAACAGCTCAAAAGTGTCCAAGGACTCATGCAATTTCCTTGCAAAACAGCACTCAAACCCCATTGCTGCAGTGCAACAAAATTTTTTCCCCCCCAGAAGATGACAACATTTCAAATTCCACCACCTGGGTGACTGTACTGTGCCGAGCGAATGATGTGGTCTATGAACAGTGTTTCAGATGTGAACCATGGGCTGAATGACCAGGTGTTCAGATGAGTAACTGGAACTCCAATGCCCATTTAACTAAGCCAGGACTGAGCAAAACACAGCTGCTATTAGCCTTCAGTTCCAGCTCAAAATTTGATCTTTATGAAATGCTGCATAGCAAACCAAGATTTGCAAGCAGTTTAAAAACAAGACGAGTATTGACCGAAGAGAACACCCACTGATTTCCTTTAGATCCTGGATCCTTCCTGTACAATAGGATTCTGCTGGTAACTATATATGATCATCATCAGAAACTACACACAGAAACAGATCCAGCTTCTGAAGGCAGAAAACTCCTTTCTGTAAAGCATGAAATATAATATTTTTAGTACCCCTATTGTGATAGACAGTAAAGAACCAGTTTCCTACAACCTTAAAACAGCTTCTGCATTGGCAAGAATGTACGATCCTTAACTGCTTATCCACAAAGATATTTTTCGGCAACTGTCCAATTTAAATAAGTAAAAAACATCTTTGACATCAGAACACAGCACCTACATTTCAAAACACAGCAACGATGACAAACATTCACTGTAGCTTACTCCAAGTCGGAATCGTTTGACAGTCGGCTAGAAGAAAGTCTGAAAAAACCTCAATCTGAACACCAAAAGTGCAAGAGCATGACTAATGGAAAGTACAAGGAGGGCATTTTCCACCCAGCCAAGCAAACTTTACGAAGGTTTTACTCTTGTAAAGAGCTCAGTTGTCTTTGAATGGTCTTCAAAAATTTTGCATGCACCACTGAAAACGCAGAAGGCAGCTCTTGACGCAGCTTTGCCTCAAACGAGGCACCCCTGGCTACATATCACGGACACCGTGTGAGTGGTCTGAAAGCAACCAGCTGGTGCGATCCATCTCCAAAGCTTTGAACAGACAGACGTGCTCCCAAAATTCTGTCACTTAGAGCTCCGAGACCCAATACTGCCTTCGCACAATTCCAAGCAACTCTGAACGACTTAGCACTCCATCTTGTATGTGAGATACTCCAGGTGCAAACACTGCAGAGCTGTTAAACTACATTCCTTCACGTCTACAAAACCCGGTAGAAAAACCAATAGAATCCCAACAAGTCACTCAACATCATGAATTTCACACACGTGTATAGGCTAGTTATTCTACATTTGTTCATTTTTCTACGGAAGGATGGAACAAGTATTAATCATACGTCTCCCAGCCAAATAAATAACTATATATACACAATTAAACAGTAGCACTTGGGATGTGCTGCAACATAATGACAGCCGTCACAAAGTCAGCAGCACTCAGGGTAAGCAAATGGGCCCATTTCTCTCCAGCTGTGCAGTTGTGATTAAACCCCGTGATGGCTACATACATTGACTTTGTGAGCAGATTGACTTTCATTTTCAAGTGACACTGCTGCCATCATTTAGCTGTGATACTTTCAGTCTCATATGATCTTGACAGCACCTATTCAGGAAAAGCCAATGAGTTTCCTGAAGGCTTATAATTGGGGTGAAAAGGGGGAGGGGGAAGAAAAAAGGAGGGGAAAAAAAAAAAAAAAAAAACAGGAATTAAACCCATTTAACATTTTATAAATCAGAATTGGAGATTTGCCTTGTTGGTTGGTTCGCTGAAGTTCCCTCACCTGTAAGTTCAACATGTTTCAAGTGATTGATGTGTGCGCTTAGGGAGCACCCATACGGTGAATCAAAGGCGGTCCTCAGCTCTGGTGATGACAACTCCTGCAGAGATCAGTTGGCATTTGCACTCCATCAGGAACCAGTCCATTATTATGGAAGCGTAGGGATTGCAGGGTATGAGAGCCGGAGTGAAAAAAGCATAAAGGGGCACAGAGACTCAACCCACACATTTAAATCCCTTTCCATAAACTGAGCTGCTCGGTACAGAAGGAACCATAACAGTATTACAGCAGGAGGACACACTTCATTCTCACCAGTCTACCATGAAAATAAATACACGTTACAAGTTATTAGTAACCAGTTAAGCTTATCACGAAGGCCTATACTGGCACTACAGTCAACTGTTCACATTTATTTAAGACTCGTGATATCTTGCGAGAATCTGAAGGAAGAAATAATGCTAAATAAGAGTTGAACAAATAAATGTAATAAAAAAAAACCACTATGTATGTGCAGAAGTATACTAAATTTAAAATTAAATGCATAAAAGAATGAGTGATTAAAAATGCTACTGTGTGTTATATGAAGCTCTGGCCTTGTTTTCAGAAAATTTTGAGAAGCCACACTGCTTTACAGTTGGCTGCTCTCCATATGTAACGAAGACTCAGGACTTGTAGATATTGGTGGGCAGAGGCAGGAAATACTGAAAGCCAAACAAATCAAAACGAAACCTAATGAACAAATGGCTGTACAAGAAAAAACCCTACAGTGTATCTAATGAAACCAAGAGTATATCAAGAAAGATTATTCAATACAACTGCCACTATTTCCACTGGTAAAAACAAGTAGTTATAGGAGTCACCTTGTGCTCGAAGGAACAGGGACTGAATCCCACTCCTGCTGCAGTACCCTTAATCAAGGTAGTTACCTTGAATTGGTACAGTAAAAACCACTCAGTTCAGTAAATTAATAAATGGATAAATCTTATGTCATTTAGTGTACAAAACTAATAAAGTTGCCACGGAGGAAGACGAGCTGAGAAAGGTTAGCAAAAACAAAAGAGCACTGTACTTCAACTAGCACTTTTTGAATTATCGATATCAGCAAGAGACGACTTTCACAACACACGCGTTCATTTACATTTGTTCATTTAGCGGACACTTTTCTCCAAAGAGATGTACATCTTATAGAAAATACAATGTGTGCATTAGCAGAAAGAGAGGAGGACGAGTTCAAAGAGTTCATAACGCCCAGAACAATACAGAACAAGGTAACTGATAAAGGACACATTGTGTGAAGAGAGAGGACTTTGCCCCACTGTGTGTCCTATCATGGCTACGCAACACTCATCACACAGCTTGCTACAACAGGCCATAAAGCCAAGTGGTGTGGCCAATTTTAAAATCCTGCTTCATGACTTATTCACTCCACACTCAATACCATCTGTGTCAACAGTAACACCGGCTTCTTTACAAACTGCAAATTTCCCACAATGCTATACTTTACCAAACAGGCGTCTGGTGGGAATAAGACCCACTGCCTTCTCAAAGATGAACCAGAAAATTATGAACCATGACAGGACTTTGGACCTTATGGAATTATATAGCAGCCTGAAAAGATGGCCATATGGAATCAAGACAATAAATGCTCTAGTGTTGTAGCAGCACATAGAGAGGAGAAAAAACAATTAAGTTTAATGACTTATCTTGGGCTCACAAGCTAAATTATGGTGCACCAATTAGCAAAAGTTCCATACTGACCTGGAGAATTAGTCTTCAAAATAAACCCATACCTGCACTGCGGACAGAAAGCTACGTGGGCTGCCATAAAAGGAGATTAGAGGCTGCAAGGAGAGGCTGAAATGAGCCTTCTTCTAGACGGGGCAGACTAACCACAGTCACTCAGAGTTTATTATCCAAGACCACAGACAAAGCGAGCACAGGACTCACTGAAAGGTACAATAAAATTCACGATGCGAAAACGCCTTGCGTGCTCTGGCAAAGCACTCGTTGCACTCAGAAACAGAATCAGATGAAGTCCCCTACGAGCTCCAACCACAGCTCAAAGGAAAGTAATGTGGTTTCTTCAGGTGTTCACAAAGAGTAAGCAAACAGCACCCATCTGCACATTTGTCCAAAAGTCATTTCTCACTTTCTGTTCCCTTGGAAACATGCAGATATTTGTTTTTTTAACAGCTTCAGCACACCACCCTGATATGAAGTTCTTTCCATGTATGAGGAATGATTACACTCTTTCTCACACACACACACAATTGTTTTTCATACAATTCCTCAGTAGGATTACTACCAGTGTCGGAATTTTCTGCATTATACTCAAAATAGAGCACCTCACACATTCATACATTTTAGGATCAAACATGGTGCCCAGTTCTAACCTGTTAGAACTGGAAATATATGGAGTCAAGGCTGTTAACCCGTTTCCAACCAGTGGCTGTCACCAAAATGTGCTGCCGTGTGCGCACATGTGTGAGAGCCAGGTTGGGGCAACCCCCTTTTTTTTTGGTTTATTCTACCCATTGTTGGAAGCTTCTCAATGTAAGTACTTTCATTCAACTTCACTTGGATTAACAACTGAATTGCTTTCTTGAAGATAACCAATCGCAAGATAAAGATACCTGCTGCCTACTTCACCGTAAACTATGAATAACAACAGTGCAAAAAAAAAAAAAAAAAGTTTAACAACAACAACAAAAAACCTGTATAATTTTATGCCATTGCAACTGCTACTACACATGTTTACAACCTGGGTACAATCAAGACAATGAGAGTAAAGGAACCACGCACATTTAACAACCCTCCAAATAAAAGCCAGTGTTGAGAACACGAAAAGCAAAACAACCTATTGTGAAACAGCAACTGCAAAATTCAGACCACACAAGCAAATGTTTCAACATTTAAAAAAAAAAAAAAAAAAGTGTACCAATACTTGCATGCTACCCAAGACAATAAAACTCCACACAACACTGACTATTTCCATACAAGCTCACACTGTTAGCCAAATGCAGCCAATTGGAACGCCAAGACATCTCTGTTCTCCTATGGAGAGCACACTTACCTTCTCGCTCTTCACCTTCTTTATGG
Organism: Scleropages formosus; assembly: GCF_900964775.1. Lineage (NCBI taxonomy): Eukaryota > Metazoa > Chordata > Actinopteri > Osteoglossiformes > Osteoglossidae > Scleropages > Scleropages formosus. The sequence continues at coordinate 1,007,176 of NC_041816.1, read as the reverse complement.
ACCTGCATTCGCCGTTGTCCAGGTCCTCCGACTCAGTTTTAATGGCCAATGGTTGCACGAGTCCAGCGGCCTCGAGGGCAATATTCCCAACCTGCTCAGCCGCTGCCAAGTCTGCGTTCTGTGACCCCTCGAAAGAGCCGCCACGGGCCGTTCCCAAAACCAGGGCTTGAGCCCCCGTGTCCTTCTCAGAAGCACCTGCTCCCACCACCTCACTCTTTTCCTTCTTGTTCTTCCCTGAACCCCCCTCTTTGTCCTTTTTACCACTAGGCACGCTGCGGGATGACTTCCCGCCCTTCTCCTGGCCCTTACCAGAGCCAGAGTTCCCAGTGCTCGCCACTCCCATGTTTGCACCCGTGCCAGCGCCCTCTCCCAGGGTCCTTCCCTGCACGTCCTTCTTGGTGCCATCTCCAGCTGAGGTCTTGCTACTGTCCTTCGAGCTCTTATTCCTCTTCGACTTGGACTTGCTCTCCTTGCCCTGGCTGGTGGGCACGGGGCTCACAAACTTGATGTTTTCAGGCAACGCTGCCACGGCGCTTGGAGGCGCTGCCATGCTCCCACCATCCTTAGTGCCAGACATCTCCAGTTTGTCCTTCTCTAGGTCGGCGTCGAGGTCAATGATCAGATTGCCGACTCCAATGTCCCACTCATCGCCGCTGTCATAAGTGTCCACCGCATTCGAGTCCACACCTTTCCCGCCTGCAGTGCCACCACTGAGGGACATCTTAGTGCCAGCGGCCCAGGCTCGCCACAGTCAGGTCCCTCGCCTTCCAAGACTACTGGGGATCACGGCAGCCTCAGGGTCTTGGCATCCCCTTCCCAGCTACCCACATTTTGTCCTAGAGAAAGAGAGAAAAAGAGAGAGAGAGAGAGAGAGAGAGAGAGAGAAAGGGGAGACAAGCAGTGAACACATGGCTATGCAGCAGTTTCCTGTCAGTGAAAACAACATACATCATACAATTTCCTAAAAAAATGCTGGTTCACCAGCTAGAAAAACTGAATTACAAATAGCCTCAGCATAAGAAACCCTTTTTTTTTTGTAACAAACAGAACTAAAAGGTATGTAAATGTCTATACAAAACCAAAGCTACAGCTGCAGATCAGTCAACTGGTCTCATCTCTCATAATTTAAAAAGTGCGGTTCTTAAACACCGATACCTGTTCTAGTAACGTTAGTTTTGGGAATTTCTGGACCGTGTTAGAATGACAAGACTGTTCAAGAATGTGGTTGTTTATGTCTTACACAGCTAGTCTACTCTCATCTCTTCTGCCCTTTTCTGCATCAGTGCTACGGCAATCTGATATTCAGCCGAAACCTACCGTGTAATGCAGACAGAAGGAAAAATGTGAACAGAACTACTGGGTTTTCATTACCTGCTTATTGTTTCATTTTTCTGCATGCATTTATCCTGATCAGAATCAAACATTTCATTTCTGAAACTCATTACGAGGGCTTAGCTCAGCTGCAAGCAATGTATCTTGGTATTTGGTTTGTCCATGTACAACTACGGTTACTGTCAGCCTAGTCGCACAAAAATCTGTTGCTCTCAAGATGCGGGTAACGATAATTATCATCAGGCAGTTAGATGTAATTAGGTTTTGCAAGGCTTTTTAACTTCCTTTTTGATTTTTTTTCCACAACGCTGATAATTAACATGTTGTGGTCTCCTGCTTGTATATACCTTCACTTCCCTGTCATTTGCTCAGCATGGTTTCCACACACCCAGAAAGTCAGAGACACACATGGAACCCATTTCCCCTCATATCTACAGGTTGACGACAAGCGGGCGTGTGAAAAAAAGGATCTCTCAAGTCAAAGCTACAAGACTGACCTAGAAACCGTGTTCTGTACCCCTCGGTGGATTCGCTGAAAGAGACATTCCTTCTGCGGAACGCGGTGACGTGTCAACACAGTGAAGAAAGCAAGCATGAAAATTCCATTTGCTACTTATGTCATTACAAACCATTCAACCTTTAAGCAGCTCGCATTGTGTAATCTACAGCGAGTGATGGCAATGCAGTTTGAACAATAGACTCCTCTATGACTACGGAAACAGATTACTCCCAGGGCCCTTACAATGGCCTTAGACTGGGAAAAATACGAAGGAATTTCTTAAAAGTACCGGGGCGAAAAAAATTACACCAATCATTACCTTACAGCGATTACAGGACTTCACACCAGTAGCCAAAGGAACTGAACATATTCTAAATGTCAAGCATTTATTTAAGTTTATCAGTCCTCCTCAGCAGATTATAACATCTTTCATAGCACGAGTCCAAGCAAAACACAGGCTTCTCACTGGCCTGTTTATATCCACTTCAAAACACACAGGCAGAGGAATAAAGAAAGAAGAACACTCTTCTGTTTTATGAATATTTGAACAAAGCAGCTATTCAAGTGTCTAGAAAACATTACTGGTCTTGCTTTTCTCATAGTCTGACTCGATGACTTGCGTGGAGAGATAAAAGTATTCTTTCAGGGGGATTTGCTCAAATAAATTGGAATAACCCGGCCCCCCAACCCCCGAGTGGCCCCAAAGACAGCCACAGACAGACACAGACACTGAGAGGAGACAGAGACAAAGTAAAGAGGCCAAATGTGTGGCTCCACGTCTAAATCTCCAGCTCATAAGATTACATAAAGCTCTCACTCAAAAGCCTGTAATGCCACCGGTGGCCCACGACTATATAAAATAACCGTTTCCAAATGCTGAACTTTAAAGAAGGGAAGTGGTGGGAGGAGCACATAAATTCTACTTTAACACAACAGTGTGTGCCATTGTTTAGTATTTTAATTAGGAATAGTTATGAAAGGTTTAGCTACCAGCACTCATTCCATTCTGAGATGGTGGATCACCATTTTAAGCTTGATAAGCTTTCGGAGGGAAAGCCGCAAGCAAATGAAGGCAGTTGCAAGGTTCAGAGGTCTGGCGGGACAGGTGGACCTCTTGCCAGACACGGCCATCTCCCCCATGGCCAGGCGCAGGGGTGAGACCCATTGTCTAGACTCTGCCGTAGGGTTTGGTGGGTTTGCAGCAGCCAGATGGTGGGACTGGGGGGTAGGGTGGGAGCAACACGCGGTCTAGTCTGATCCCTTGCTTAGCGGCACAGCACGAGCCATCCGCACGCGGTCGGTGGCTGAGACGAGCAGGAAATCGACACCCGCATGTGCGCCTAGCTAGCTAGCAAAGGCCTGCTGCGGGCTCCTTGAGTTCATCTCAAACAAAAGCAGGGAAGGGAAGCAAATTACTTCATAAAAACAGGACTTAAATGAAGACCTCTGGTATAAAAAAGGCAGTTCACAATACAATACATAATAAAGTTACTGTCCTTTAAATGAACTCTGCGGATCACAGAGACAGAGACGCATTGACATGGATACAAAGAGAAGAGCAGACCTGAGCGACAGCTTTACTCTGAAGCCGAGTTAATCCGACCACTAATTGGAACACAAAAAAAAAAAAAAACAAAGTATGGCGTGAAACGCTTAAAATTCTGTTTCAATATTCTAACAGTTTGGCATTCTGAGGCATTTATAAGAAGTCACAAGCATGTAACAAAGAGTCATAGACGCTCACTGCCACCTACCATAATCAAAGTTCATACTAAAAGTATTTTATTCATACTGGTGTAAACAGTACCTGCTGTGTGTGATCAACAGCAACTCACTGTAGACCACCTTCTTTCCCAGCAGTCCAGTCCTAGGTATAATGGAGCAATGATTCACGGACACATATGTCAGAAGAGATCGGATTCCGAGCTTTGAATGAAGAGGCGGATGTGCCCGAATGACTCTTTACTTGCATTACATTTATTCAGTTAGCTGAATCCTTTCTCGAGAGCGACTTACAGTGTTAAGGTATTTACAATTATTTACCCATTTATAGAGCTGGGTAATTTTTACTGGAGCATTTTAGGGTAAGCACCTCGCTCAAGAGTATTACAGCCAGAGGTGGGAATCGAACCTGCGACCTTTGAGTCCAAAGGCAGCAGCTCTAAACACTAGGCTACGCTGTCCCAAAGGACATTACATTAGGTCACTCTATATACTTTGTCCACAAGGTAAAGACACAGGAGCTACAGAACCAGGTAGTCACAAAAATTCGGTTCATACTGATTATTTGCTCAAGTAAAGCAAGCGGTCTTCGCTAAGGTTGAATGAAGGAAAACATTTCTCAAATACGAGGACTTCACAGAGAGACCACACCCAGTATACATGTTTCAGGCAACATGCAGATCATTTTTCCTCCCCTTTGTGTTCACGAAGTGCGGAACTATTTTCCCAGGAGTTGCGGGTGATCATTGTGAAGGCTTTCGCATTGTTTATGGAACAAATTTCAAAAGCTGCGATTCAGACATTAAAGACTAACACATACATGTGTTTGTTAAAATTTATTAGCAATTTGTTGAATAACGAACAAACCATTATGCAGCTACTCATGTGAGGTATACTGAATCGTGTGGTGGAATGTGACAAATCGACTGTACTCTAAAATCACGTGTCTGCTCCCAAATCGCTTCTGTTGATGTAATGCACTCCTTGTATTTTTTCTCTGAGACGTACATCACTTTGGAAAAAAGCCTCTGCTAAACGAATAAATGTAAAGACCAAATCATGTTACGTTCAGTGTGACTGTGACTCAAATCACTGCGACCGGAAGAACTGCAAGCATTTACAAGTGGTGGCTTGCAAATGAATTATTTCCATACATCTGCAAAAAATAAAATTCCTACAGAAGCAACAGAAGCGTAGGTAAAGACATCTCATCAAAAGTGAAGAGCCTGTGGACACCTCCCGTGGTTATCCTGAGGAGCTCTGGGAAGCAGTGGCTCACAGGCAATTAAAATGCTAAACAGTTTTATGCTCAATAAGATACTTTTGAAACAACTAAACCTAAACTTTGTTTACACGATTAGGGGTGGTGTAAATACACAAATTTAAAGTAAAATGCAAAGACGTACATCACTTTGGAAAAAAGCCTCTGCTAAACGAATAAATGTAAAGACCAAATCATCATTCTTTCAGTTCTTTGGACAATGTACAGCTTCTCAGGGGCGTTTGGCACACCTTGGTTCTCGTGCTTTCTTCGTTCAGCGTTGATCCAGAACATAGAGCGAGCAAATACCTCGGAAGCATATTGCACCGACGACTTGTGGGACCCAGACATTCATGGCTTGAGGTTTGATAACTCCACTATGAGCCCGGTAGACACCACAGCCTCTGAGCTGCTCAACAAGGCGAGGACTGCTGCCACAAAAAGACTCATTTACATGACATAACCCTTCTTTCAGCAGGGAGTCTTTAGTCAGTGCTGAATGCACCATAGCTCATTAAAACATAAATAACAGGTGATATTCTCATTAGGGAATACAAGAATGAAAAACAAAGTCTTTTTTTAATGCACTGATAATGGCCATACATAAATTTGAAATGGGCACTGTCAGTATTTTCACGGACTACACTAACATTCAATCACTTAAATTATCAGTCTTTAGAAGGTTCACATACTCCTGTCAAAATGGCTTTCAGACATTGCTAGCACTCAAGACCACAACAAACTAATTCCATCTGATCGGTCATTCATTAGCTCTTCATCGTTACTCAAAATGTGCTTCAAAACAATCAAGAGTTTGTTGTTGTGGGGACTGGCGAGAACATTAAATCATCTCTAATGGTCTCCCACCACCTGAGGCACGCCAGCTCTTGTAATCCCCTGGGTGCTGCAGAACCCACTCCTGCCGTCTCCACGGCAACACACGGAAACCCAGATCCTCGGCCAACAAATGTGACTGAGTGAACTCTAAATGACTGCCTGTCTTTGCTCCCGGAGATATGATGTTATCTCTGGCTGTAGAGGAGAACAGACCTCCGCTCACGAACACACAGCTGACTTAACACTGTCAAATGACTCATGGTGGCCACACATATTCCATGTTTACCACTCTTTCACTGCTTAACCAATATTTTCATCCAAAGCAACTTACTTCTACCCATTCATACACCTGTGTATCTTACTGAAGAAACAAAGTAATTTTCTTAGGAGTACCATAGCAGAGGCTTCAACTGCAACCTTCGTGTTGCGTGACCAATGCCTTTTGCCCACACCCCAGGGGGTACAGAGAAATACAAGAAAGCAATACAAGAAAAATGATCATTTGTTAATTCAGAAGACACTCTTTTACAAATCAATTTAGAATAACTAGAATTTAGGGGAAACCTTTGTCCAAGGCAACCTCATTTCAGAACTACTGTACACTAAAATATGAGATGCCAACAATAACGGTAAATCCTAAAAAATGTCAATCTCCAAAACTTGTGATTTGAAGCACATACAAGTCTCTGGTAAAATCCATTTCACACATATCAGTGGATCAGATGTATTCATTTAAAATCTGCCTTGCATTCCTTATGTAGAAGATACATTAGCTACTAAACGGAACACAAATAATACATAATGAAACTACACAACAGCATTTCAATGGTAAACTATCTTGAGAAGACAAATCTTTATAGATAAATGTTCGCTCTTTGAGGGTGACACGAGATCAAGTACTTTCAATAATCTCACATTTTTCAGTTTTGCCTTTCTGTGGATTGAATTAGCCCAGTTAATGGAGAGTCTTAGCCTCAACCCACCAGTCCCCACTTCATAACACTCAGCCCCCTGAACAGGTGGCCTTTTCAGTAGACATTAAACACGCAACAAGCATGGGGCCGCGTGCTCAGTCCACTGCTACTGGGCGCTATTTGAAAGGCTGTAAATAACCCCCATAAACTCATGTACTGGAGGCTTTGACAAGGGAGCCAGGGGGCCAGGAAACTGGGAGGCAACCAAGTTGGAGCTGCTGGGGCCCCTGCATCAGAGCATAACCAAATAATTAACCTGTCCATTTGCAGCGGGTCGACCTGAGCGAGGAGGGACGTGGGGTGGAAGAGAAAAAAGGTGGCACAAAAGGAATTTCAGACGACAGCCAGGGAGATGGGATCAATACCGATTCAAAGGGACTGATGGTTCCCTCCGTGTGGCAAACACCTGCTGACAGAAAAAGCACCGATTACACAAGAAAAGCTCCACAAATCCTCTGACCTGCTTGTTGAGAGCCTGTGCCTGGGACTGTTTGCTTCTCGGGCTTTCATTTATAATTCCTCTCGTAATGTAGAGTAATTGAGGATCTCTAATATGCTTCCGCCCCCCTCCCTTTCTTTTTCAAAGCTTACTGTCCCAGAACAAATGGGACTGCCTTCTATGCATGGAAAACAGCTCCCTGGTTTGAATGCGTGTTGCAGAAATGCATACTGCTCAAAGACGTTTCTCAGAAAATCCAGCACGTTCGAGTCACTTCTGACAGCAAGTCAAGAACACGTAACAGAAGGGATTTATTGAACCTGGCCCATGATACACAGGAGCGATTCGCGGGTGCCATTGTTCGTGCCTGACATCCGTTGTTCCGCTATTGACGTAGGTTTTTCTCCCGCACTTAGCCCTGCTGACCTAATGGGAAGCTGCCTGCATTATTTAGCCCTCATTAAGGGTGACAGAGCGACTCCGAAACGCACGCCAGGGCCATAACTCACGGGCTTCGCTATCAGCCACCCTCAGGTACCACATTAACACCCATGAGCTGCCATTCAATCATCATGCCCGTTGGCTGTTTCCAGAGGCCCCCTCCCTCCATCAAATGAAGCAAACAAGAGCTGCAGCTGTCCAGTCTGAGGGTGTAAACAGCTGTGGGGGTCCTCATACCACAGCGCTACAAGGCCGCAATACTACTGGTACTCAGTCCAGTCCACCAGACTTAGCAGGAAGTGGAGGATTAGAAACCATTTTGAGGACCCATCTAAATCAGGGGCCTGATCTCTGCGGGACCCTGTGAAAACACACCTACGAGCAACTGTGCACATTACTTTAGTAGTTCAACCTCAGAAAATAGGCGAGCTTCATTTCTGTTCCAAGTAGCACAGCCCCCTCTTACTGGAATTAATACTTTCTAAATGACAGCACAGGCACATAGATTCCTAGAACATTTGTACCACAAATCCTTGTATTAGTAACCCTCATAACTTTCATTTAAAGCTGTATGCAAATTGTGAAGGTTTTATTGCATACACGGACATAATAGAACTCTAGGAAAAGCAACATGTTGAAAATCTAGCAATGCACAAACTGAGCGTTTTAGCATGCCGGTGTCATAAAGCGTCAAAGACCTGAGATAAAAGGGAACTTCCCACTGCCTTCTGGTAAAAGACAGGTTTCTGTGAGGAGATCCACGCCACCCCCACCCCGTGTAATTGGATTGTGTGCTTGAGCTGGTTACCAAAATAGAAATGCACTGAGGCCTGGAGGTGATGTGAAGCATGCCCCCACGGGTCTGCCAGCTTCCATCTCCACAAATGTCACCGTGGGAAGCGGTGACGCCAGGCCGAGGCGCAGTTGCCCTGTTCCAGTGGCACGCTACCACAACCGTGCTCTGCGTGCCCGAGAGCTTCGGGAGACAAGGTCACCGATTGCACCGCACGAAGCACACAAAGCGACGCAAAACCAGCTGTATGAATTCACTGCCGTCATTAAGTACCATTGATTTTAAATGGACTCCAGAAAAATACAAACATTTATAGTTTCGCCAAAAAAAAAAAAAAAAAAAAAAAAAAAAAAAAAACACACGTTCAGTATTTCAGCATTCGCCAACAGAGTTTTTATGGGAGACAGTGACTTTTCTGGAGTGATTTATCAACCTGACAGCTAAGCCAATAAGGCAACATGGAAGATGCGCCATCAGTGTGGTGAGAGACCCGACTAAAATGTGACAGCATTCCAGATGGAAAACACACCTTCCAAGGTGACACGCTCGACAACAGGCTGCTCGCAATGCGAGAAGGTGAGTAGCAGTCACACAACTGCTTCCCTGTTTGCTACACTTAGATGATTTGGACCGACGTACAGCAGAAAGACCCTCAAAACAGGATGCCGGAGGACAGGACTGCACCAGGCAACACATACAGAAATTTGCAGAGGTAGTCGTGTTTTCTCAACTACACCCATTGGCTAATGGATGTAAAAGTGTCTGTGGCCATCAGATGTACAGTGGGGGGGAGTCAATAATGCCAGCAAGAGCCAAAGAAAACCGCTGCCCTCAGAGCCTGACAAGTCGCCAAATTGATTTTCCTAGTTCGTAAGGAGCCTCTCAGCAGAAACTCTGCCAGCTTCTGTAACTGATTCACTAGCTTCCTTCGGACAAAGCTGCGGCGCGGGGTGGGGAGGGGAAATCCGAGGGGTCCCGACGGAGTGGGAGACACCGGAAACAGTCAATGTTGACCTCTGAAACAAAACAATCTTGATTTTGGCTAGAGGGGATAAAAATGCTTGAATGGATAGCGATACAAAGCAGGAAAAACGGCTGCCAGTACAGACCTCCTCTTACACGTTCATTTTGTCGTAATTTTCCTGGAAAGACATTTCGAAGAGGACGGAAGCTACGATACCCAAAGCACACATTCCATAGTTGTATGAGAGTTGATGCAAAAGCAACATAACTGCAATGAGGTGGAAATATTATCCAAGTGGTTAAGCGGAGACATCTCAGGTTGAAAACTACGAACCTACATGGATAGCTTGGTGAAAACCCATCGGCAAAAAGACTGGCATTCCTGTACTAGACTGACTTTTTTTTTCCCGTTACCCTCCTAAACAGGGTTTTTAAGAGATACTGTATGCCTCCTTTGTTAGGCGCAAAGCATAAACAAGGCTTCTTGTTATCTTGATCTTGAGGAACAAAATGAAAATAATGAAAATAAGGGCAGCTCGCACCAGGTCACAGCAAGGCCACCTGCAGCTGGTGCCCGGAGCGTCCGACAACACAAGAACCACAGGCCACAGGCCCTCTCGCTCCTTAAATAACCCGGAGGCACCTGTTCTCACAGAAACTTCAGTTGAGCAAACAAACACGACTAAAAATAGCAAATCACCTGCAAAATGTATTAGAGTGTCAAGGAAGGAAGGAAGGAAGGCAGTTCACTGTACAGAAAGATGTTCGCAAAAGGCTGGAAGAGCAACCACTGAAGATGAGAGAAATACTACAAATTGACTGCTAAATCGTTAGCGCGGCAAAATTACACAAATTACTAGGATTTCTGCAAATTCATTATTGTACAAAGGCCTGCTAAAATAATTAGCGTCGCACAAATATTTAGCATTCACTTCTAGCCAATAGCCAAGTCGCATAATTGCCTGATCTGCATTACACAGCAAAATTAGGATGTCTATCAGATGAGATTCTCCAAAGTGACTTCACGTCACTGCGGTTTTACCCTGTAATCCAGTTATAAAGCTTGGACTTTTCAGACCAATCTATCTACGTATCCATCTTAACTACCGAACGCGTTAGCTATGCGAACGGTACGATGATCCCTTCAATGACTCGGCTACCGCTAGCTTGCAAATGGAATTTCCTGCACCACAGGCAGCAAACAGCGATTGATCTACAAAGGCTATGCACAAGTTGGTTTATAGCAGGGAGGGGAAATGCCATTCCCTATGACAGCAGGGTGTCACAGTATTTATTCCATCTACCTTGATGCCATTATTGGAGATTAAGTTACTTTTCATGGTGCTCCAGGTACACGTCAATAATATGTCGAAAGGCAGCAATTACCTCAAATTAAGTAAACCACTTGAAACTTCAACCGTTTGACTTTGAGTCTTGATATCAATTCTCAACACGGACCAAAATAAAACAAATCATTTTAACCAAAACTTCTGCACTGCTCCAGGGCAACAGAAGCAGCCATTGATATTCCAGACCTGCCCTTTCCTTTGGGCTCATCCAATTTAACTGCAACAAATTCCCCAAATCAAATAAGCTAATTGGTGACGTAAAGGCCAAATCCCATCGCTGCAGCTCTGACGGCCTGGTGTTCCGCAGAAGACCTACTGTACTCCATTTTGTGGGGTGCACAGAAAGGTCCATCGCAGCATCACTTCTCTGCCAGGTTTCCACCACATTGGTACTATAGTCAAATCAGCGCGTCACAGCTGAAAAGTTTGAATCGGAGCTAAAATTCAAATTATAAAAACAACTGCGACAAACTATAGTCATTTGTGAAACAGAATGCTACCGAGGTAGCTCCAGAGAAGACCGAGAGATAAATCTTTGTAGAGTACAGGCAGCAGAATTTTAAGTTTAAACTTGACCGCTTAAAGAGCACTGGTGTACTCCCACACTCCACAGGAATGTATGTCTACATTCACACAGTGTTTTAATATGAAAGTATGAATGCCAATTATGATAGCTAACTGGGATTACTGTGGGGGGAAAAACTGTCCACATCAGATAGCTGATAGCAAGTTCTGCTTGCGGGCATTAATTGTTTGGCTTGAGTTTTATTAAATCTCTTCCTGCCAACTTAGCAGCCACTTAAATTCTTAGATCTCTTCTTTGAAGCATGATACTTAGAGGAACTCTGAACGGGTGAAAGTGCAGCTTTCATCAGTCAGCGTAAAGAGCATGAAGGGCAGTGCTGTTCACCTGAATCCACCTACAGCCCTGCAGGCACCTGGCGGACCGTAGGCGTCAACGCGAGCAGCACGGGGGAGAGGACGATGGCCTGTCACCCACCTCAGGAAACACAGGCAAGTTCCTGTTGCTCATTTTTGCCGGTTTTCATTTTTCTGTTGATTAATTTTGATCTTGTACAATGCCTCAGAGGACCGATATGGTCCTACTTTCGAACCTGAATCTTTGCAACACTGCATGCAACAATTTACCCAGGCACCACTGGGGAGACCCTGTCTGAAATTAAGGCAGATCCCCACCCCAGTCGCATGGAGTAAATCTTTTGGATATGCCTTTTTACGTATGTAATGTATGCGATGCGTACGCAAAGAGAAAATCAGTCCGAGAAAATAGCACAAGTCAATTAATCAAGCAAGCAGTGATCAAAACAAAACTGCAAGTAGTTTCTGAACACATCTGCACAACACTAGTTTTACTTTAAAAATATGCTTCTTTCCAGTAAAAAAGACACTGTTGAAGGTGCCCTTCGCATCCACTATAAATCTGACATTCAGCTTGAGGAGGGATCGCTTCCTCTCTGGGGAAAAAGCTGGAATTTTCCAGGTCTGTTCTTCTACTCTGTTTTAATTTGGAGATCTTCAGCTCTCCTCTCACCAGACACCAAACCCTGTTTCAGATAAGCTTTTCCTTAAACCACCATTCTGTTGACTTGGCACACATGCATACAATAGACCAATTATACACTTTAATGAAGTCAAAAAGCAGTCAGCTTTAGTCCTAGAGGACTGTGCTGCAGTGTCAGATGATTTCCAAATCAGCCTAATTCAATAAATAACCTATAACACATCACCCCCATGAAGCAGCTGTTCCTACAGGCAAACCAAAAAAAAAAAAAAAAAAAAAATACAGCTGCACTTGGAGGATTACATCTGAAAACCTCATTTGGCATCAAATTCACAGCAAGGGTTCAACATGAGGTTCTGGTATTCTGCAGAAACACTGAGGTATTTAATTACAGAAACTGTGAGGGTTATTAAAAAAAAAAAAAAAAAAAATTTTTTTACTTCTGCCCCATGTATTGACCACCCCGCTGTCGTCCGTGTTTTTGCGAGAACCTTTAAGCAAACAATTTTTGCATTATGCTTATTGAAATACTTCAGATTCTATCAGAAAACCACCCACTACAGCAGTTACTTTCCTACCGAGATGTAATTTCTATGAGATGCACGTCGTTTTGGAGAAAAGCGTCTCCCAAAACAATAAATGTAAATATAAAGATATACACGAGGAAAGCACGCAGCTCCTCAGCGCAGCAGACGTGGCTGCTCTGGGCACAAGGTAGGTCAGGTGGCTCAGACCGCTTGCTGGTTCAAATCCGCTGCCCGTCATTAATCGATCGGGCAGCAGATCCATGGCGACTGATGAATACCTGGTGCGATTCCAGCAGCTCAGCAGTCCTCTACCTTAGAGTGCCTCTCATCTCCTGTCCTCCCTCTCTTGCTGTGCGACTGTGTGACAGTGTGTTAAACACCCACGAGCCATCCAGGTCAGAAAAAGAGATGGGTAAACACCCTGTGGCATACTTACAGCACGCTGTGGTATGCTTACGGCATATCACTATTGATGTGATGCAACTCGAAACATTCGTGTTCGCCCGTTCAGTATGCTTCCTGTTCGTTCTTGTTCCCTTTCTGTGTAAACATATGCATTACGGGGTACGGTCAGACAAAACACCGCGACCACAGACCGCCTGCAGACAAACCCTCCATCTCCCTCATACCCAAGACTTCCAGAGAAGGGTGTGTTGAGGCTTGAGAGCATTTACTGCAGTGTAATCACAGTCCCCGAAGACCAGAAACTCACACACAAACACACACATAGGGAAAACAAAGGGCATGGAGGAGAACTTTCCACTTTGATGGCCTGATTTATGATCACCATGTTTGATTAAAAGAGATATATCAAACACTGGGGGGGGGGGAATGCACAATGTCAACAGTGCAAGAAGAACCATTAAAGCCGACTGCCTTTGTAGTGTACGCCATGTAGCCTGTTTACATTACAAATTCTGTTCCTGCAAGGCTTACGCCTGCATACCGCTGACCAAAAATACTGGCCTATTCATACAGTGAAAAGGAGCATGTGATCATCAACGGTTATGATCTGAAACTGATCGACCGCACATTCTCCCCCTGCAACAGCGACATGTGATAAAAAAAAAAGCCACAGAGACGGAACGGACGTGGCCTTGGAACCCTGACAAAGGAAACAGAGCGCCGTTCACTGCCTCCAGTTTAACCAGTTCAGTCGTGACTCTCCACAAAGACACCACTTTCATGTGGCCATTACATCCCCTCCAGTCAGCGCCACGTCAAGCTCCCCAGCTTAACAATGGTTGCCTGAAACAGCCGTCAAAGCGGAGGGAAAACAGAAAACAAAAACAGCCATAAATATTAAACAACTAAATACGGATACTCCCTGAGGAACAATAAAACTCTGCGTGTTAACAGAAAACAGCTATATGTTCCCCTTCATGAGCACAGCAGCTACGCCTTAAAGGAGCAAAGAGAGAAGAGAAGAAGCACTGTGCATGACGCCGGATTTACAATGTGACCTACTTGCGTAATTTATGGTTCCAAAGAACTTAGGTAGGCAAAAAGGACTGCAGAAAGGCAGTAATCCTGCACAACACTTGTAATGGTCTCATAATGAATTTACAGTCCCACACACACACACACACACACACACACAGAGCAGGAGAAGTGCAGGCATTGTGTGGAAGATGAAACACTGATACAAGCTCCATCCTACAGATGTGAAAGGGCTCCATTATCCGGGCTAATGACCTGACAGTGGAGGTAAATGCGGGAACAATTTGGTCAATAAAGAATGGATCCGAGTGAAACGCGAGGACAAATCTTGTTTAGCATAGAAGATACTTTCCACCGTGGCAGGAGAATAATATCAAATATCTACAATTAAGCCTTTTTCACCCTGCTAATTTCACCTGTATATGAGACAGCCTTTCCCAAACAAACTACTCCAGGTTAATAAAAATGTTCACTTCATGCTGAAAGTTGAACATATTTACATCTCCCCACTTAATATTGAAATCTTTTGACGCTGTGGAACTATACCATTCGGGACAGAGACCTACACTAAGAGTACAGCACTACCAAACTACGGAACAAGCTACAGGTGCTGGCAGTAAAGGAGCTGCACTAATCTTTTTGACTCAGTTGTATTTTTAACCATTCCTGTAGTTACATTACAGAATCTCAGCCACTTACGTTAAACCCTCCGAAGAGTTAAAACCATCAGACCAGCTGATATATATTGAAAAAATATTCTAGTTCCCTTCAAAATCGAACCCTCAGTGGAACTACTTGGACGAAAGTAAACTAGTCCTCTGGGCTGAGTTCCAGGCTCCCATCACTGTCACACAACCCAAGAGGCTAACAATGAAAATGTGACACCAAAACTCAGGCAACAATCAGAATCTCAAATCACATGAGCACTTACTTGTACATTTATTACTAAGCCAAATATGGACCATTGAGCAGTCCCCATCTTACCAGCATTGCTGTAGACTGTGCTGATAAACGTAGCTCGCTAATCATTCAGCAAATTTAAAAAAAACCTGCCTAAATACAGATGCATCCATTAGTGACAAGCCAGCCTTGCCTGCAGTTCCCCTTGTGGTGTCAATAACAGCTGATCCATATCTGATGTGCGAGAAGCAATTGGGTAACAGTGCAAATGAGACACTGGTGCTGTCAGTAAAA
The DNA here is from genome assembly GCF_900964775.1 of Scleropages formosus. Taxonomy (NCBI): domain Eukaryota; kingdom Metazoa; phylum Chordata; class Actinopteri; order Osteoglossiformes; family Osteoglossidae; genus Scleropages; species Scleropages formosus. Next base: position 991,883 of record NC_041816.1, on the reverse strand, counting down.
AAAAAAAGCCATAGGTCTGATTTGCACATGGATACCGAATCTAGTCCGTTGCATCCAACCTCAGCCTCTGCCGTGTTCTCCATCACCTCCATTCCTGTCACTCTTCTGTCAGAAGCAGGAGTTCAGCCGACGGTCATGACGTGTTTTTCTGTCTCAGTCCCCCAGTCCCCCGGGAGAACGGGGGGGCTGGTCTTCCAAACCACCCAGCACAAATTAAACACTTATTCCCTCACCAAAAGAACCCAATCCCCAAGAAATCTCCATTTACAAGATAGAGACCACATTGAAGTAAAGAATTCTCAGCATATTCACAACAAAAACATGCATTTCTGCTTTTGTATGAGTATGCCCTAAATTCCAATTTAATTGTTGAATTATAATTTAAACCCTTAAATGTGGCATTTCTTCATAACCTCTTCTCTATTTTTGACAGAGCCACAGTATAAGGATTACCATGACCTGATATTTCATCTTTTGTTTGCTATAAAATGCTAATATTAAGTGAATGACGAGCAAATTGCAGTCCACTGTAACAGGCAGCAATTATGGTCTGTATTAAAATTCAAAATTTCTAGTTAACATATTACAAAGGCAACATTTTTTATTGAATCACCACCAGAGGTGGTAACAATGCTACAACATAGTCAAAGGTAGTCATAAAGTGAGATGCTTTCTTTGAAATATCACAAATTCTAGTAAAACAAGGCACGATATAAAAACAGAAAGGAAATAAGATTAATAGATAAGTGTCAAAAACAAGTCAACCAACAAAAAGCTTTGTTAATTTGTCCAACATCTGCCATGAACACATATTTGCCTATAGATGTTATCATCAGATTGCAACTACTTGACTGATGTGTGCCGGCAAAATGTTGGTACCAGCAAGCAAGCTCTACTTTGAAAGCTGTGTAATCTAAAGCTCTTCATATGTTAATCACACTTTTGTATACAGCACGGATTTCTGGTGCTTTGAAGAAAAACACCTAACAAACAATGTAGAAGTTCATCTTAAACCAATATGCTTTAATTTTTTGCTAGTTGATTACTAACAATGGATAGATTTGATAAACACTAGACTGGACAAGCTTTCAACAAGTTCAATTCAGCTGCATTTTAAGCACTGAATTGCACATCACACTGAACATGTGAAAAGGTAATGGATGACCAAACTGCTAAGTAAAAGTTATTTGTTGTAATTGTAGTGAGGGACTGCATTTTGTCTGTATGCTACACAAAGACGGTTAAAACTGAAGCTTGAGCTGAAGTTGAGGCCAAAAGCCAGAAATAGTCCTCTGTGGAGATGGGCACAAAAGTGAACAGCTGCAGGGTTTAAATAATGTGTTTGTTTCATGACGAGAAACCAGAAACTGGAGTCTATGCAAACTGTTTGGAAATGCCTGAAAATCAAAACACCCACATAGATTTTGGACCACGTACAAGATCTGCTAGATAGCAATTAACCGGTTGACCATGTACAGCTCAAAGACCTTGATGATGGGAAACAAGACATCCATTTCAGGCAAAATGGTAGGAGTATTACAATAGTATTTAGCATAAGCATTCGATTCACTGTTTGCATGTAATCAAATACCAAACAAATTATTTAGGCAAGTCATAAATCCTTTTTTACTTTGAACATTTTACAAATCAAATCATCTTGTGAAGAACAAAATCATTAAATGGCTCACTATGCTAATTTCCTCATATGTTCTGAAACTTCTACAGACAACTATATTGATCTAATAAAATAAATGGATATAATCACAACACAGTTGTTTCAAAATGTTAAGAGAATGCCTTAGTTTGTTGACTTTGAAGGGTATGAAAGTTTTAAAATGAAACAAAAAAGTTTTTCCAAATCTGACATTAAATATTTTCCAAACGTGCATCTTCCATCAGAACACACACTGTGGATGACACCCTTGATAAGATGACATGAGATAAGGTGCGAACTTCCTTCTCTAGCCATGGGGAAAACATTTAGCAGACAGAAAAGGAAGACTTCATACGCAACTACTGACATGCAACCGAGTCATTTTATGTCTACACTCCACTCCTTTCCCCAAGTTAACTTTCAAGAGAATGATCAGAAACATCCTTTAAAAAAAAAAAAAAAAAAAAACCCTTGGGTAAATATATCCTATCTAGTTTGTCATCAGCTGGTACAAAGCCAAAAGATCATTCCTTCGACAAAAGTCTTAATCCCTTATCCTAAATCACCGTGAGATGCAGAGCCTTAAAGTCTGGTCCTGTTGAAGAAGTTCATCGAAATCCCCTTTGAAGCACTTCACATTTCTGTTTATCTCGTCTCTAGGTATTACTCAACAATGGGAAGTTGAACTATAACTTTCCGACTTACACGGCGATCCAGCTGGATCAGACAGTGTTTACATTCAAGGGGTGCACCCCGTGGAATTTTCCAAGTGTCTTTTCTATCCAGGCCAGTTCAACCGCAGGGACTGCCAGCTAGGTGACTGCACAATGCAGAATTCAGCACTTTGAAAACAGCAGTTACGCCGCCGCCACCGCCGCCACAACAGCAAACAGAAACACTGTCGGGGACGTTCGGTAAAAGATGGCCTAGACAGACTAATATTAACAAGGCTACCAGCAATGATAGCATTAAAGATGTATATGCACCGCACTTGGAAACTGGAGGGCTTCTGGAAATTTTCTAACATCAAATCCCAAGGCTAATAACGTACGTACACACACACACACACACACTTAATCTGGATTCTTCGAGCATCTCGCTACATAATAACCTAAACACAGAGTATTGCTGTTACAGTGTTGAATACGACGGAAATAAACCGATTAAGCGTGCGAAAAACGGGAACTGACAGGCAGGTTTAATAAGCTGGCTGTCAAGACCAAACAATGTTACCACTGCGTTAACCTGCTACGAATTGCACACGACAGGCCGAGTCAAGTTATTCCGCTGTAAAAACGCGATGTAGAAATACAGCAGTTTACGGCTTTCGACAGAAAAGGTTCCTCCCCTCCAAAGTGACTAGCTAACTGATGCAATAGAAGAGAGCCCAAACTAAACAGCTTTAATTTCTCTTAGTTCATCTTGAGTTTCAATTCCCCTGTTAGGAATAATAATTACAACAAAAAGCCAATGTGAAAAAGGACTGAAACTGCCATCTCTGCTATCTCAGGCGAAGCAGTTCTGCCAGCTAGCAGCACAAATGGCTTGCAAGCAGTCAAGCCTGCAACAGCTGAAGCAGCAGTATTCAAAGGTTTACTGTACTCAGAGCTTCTAAAATAGACTTGTTTCAAACTGCAACCTTCAAAACATGTACACTCCAGGCTAACAGACTTAAATTCACACCACAGGCTGTCAAACCACTGCCTTAGCCAAGAATACATTCCTATATTTCTAAATTTTGCCCCTAAAATCACCACTGTCTATTACAGATAAAAATTATACCAACACACATAAGCAGGCAAAGACATTCCACATTAAATATACCTACCGTCTTATCTCTCAGAGCCACAAAGTGTGACGGCACGCATGAGGATTTCAGATAGTGATTATTTTAATTTTATTCCACAGGATATGCAGTGTGACATTTAAAACGGGAAATTCTTTTTGCAGTGCAAGTTTCGTCTGTGCCCAGAGGTGCTTTATGGAAGCTGTAATATTTTACAGAAAAAGTTAGCAGCCTGTGTTTCGTGTCACTGCTTTCTGAGATTTGAGGAAACACCCAGACATCACCATTGTCGTCACTTACATCCACTCTCAGAGTACTGTAGTACGCAATGCTGTGGATGAGCGCGCTAGGAAAATTGCATCAATCCTTTAGACAAACACGGGCTCTACAAACAAGCCGGGCATCAGCTACAAATCAACACTGCAATGCCCACAGGTCAACAGCAAATCCTATGCCCATTCATGCCACCAAGCTAAAACAATATTTCATGGTTGTTTCACAACCACTCAATCCTCAGTGGGTGGGCCAACATAAAGGATAGATAGGAATGAGTCTACCCCACACAGACACACACACACACAGAGAGACAGACACCTGCACAACAAAGATGAAGCTCCAGGTCCTGGTTACCATGGCATATTTTCCTTTTGTCTCCATCAAAACTGTTTACTGTGACTAATGGATCTCAGCAGTAAGTGCTGCGTGAACCCGTCTCACCACAAGAAATCTGGATTGCAGACAATATCCGAATCCATTTCCCTCGTTCGGTGTCAGTGACTCAACATCTAATTTTCATCAAAAGCTGAAGGGCCTTCTTAATGAGAAAGTTTTCAAGAGGCCTGCTGTGGTAATTGTGATTCACCGCTGTTTTCAGCCTGCTAACATTTTATTGAGGGCACTAAATCCCGAACTGACAGGCAGATCCCTCAACACAGCACCTGAAACAAAGAAGGGGCGAACGCTGCCCCCCCCCCCACTATTGTCGTCACATAATCTTTACAGAACTGGCCTTGTTCCCTTCACAATGGAGGCCCATGTGTGAGGTGATGATTTTGGAGAAGTACCTCCGAATACAAATGGGCGGCTCTGCTTTTATTGTCTTCACCCCCCTCCGGAGTGCTCCCCCAAGCCAGGGGCCACCTTGGACCAGGAAACCGCCGGCTTGATAATGGAACGTCGCTAGCCAGTGTGACTTATCTTTCAGTTGAAAGCCCATTCAAGAAACACCAACCCTCATTCTTCTCTTACATTTGTGTCCAGTGACTGACAGTTTGTCCATTTAGCTGAATGAGCACACATTCACAAACAGCATGTCTGGTTTTTTACCACATACTGTTCAAGCGAGTGACTAAGTGAAAATGTCGGTATGTTGAAGCTTAACGTACAAGAACTTGTCCGAATGAAAGAGCAGTGTGCATAATTTATATTCCAGCAGCTCCTTCCTTACATCAGCCTAAAATTACTAATCAGAATGACGAGACTAGATGCAGACCTCAATTTAGACAATTCCATTTTTTCAAAAAATGACCAGTGTGACTATACTTAGGGCTTAGCTCAACCCCCAGTCACTCAACACAACACAGTTCAATGTCATCATCAACTTGCGCAATGATTAAATTGAGCTGGAAACAAATACGCACAAACTCTAACAATACAGGGCAGTGAAGTTATAGCCATGGGTAATTTAACAGCCCATGAACGAATACCTCTGCGGAACCAAAACGAGATGGATGCAATCAAAGCAATACTACCTTTGAGGATACAGGTGCCAGCATGGCTGTAAAAGGGGTACAAATGATCATTCCTGCAGCGAGGCAGAATTGAGACGTACGGTTAAATCGGCATCCACGTTAACGCATTTGTTGAGCGATAGATCGGAAACCAGCAAATAACACCACGCACCCAAGCTATGTCACAGATCTCCTTCATTTGCATACAGCTGTAGTTTCACTGTGTTATCTGTGTCAACGCAACGATCAGATACAGGCTGCCTATAAATGCAAGTGTTAACAATCCGACAGAAGACCAGCTCCGAAAGATCAATCGAATTGCGTTTTTACGTCCTTGAGTAAATTAAGACTAGCTCTCCTACCTGCCAGAATTCAGCAGCCAAACTACTCGTGTTACCTTTGATCACAATGTTGACAGTGTGTCATGTATTAACACACCAATGGTACACCAAGGTTAGGCATAAGATTAGGTGGTGCAACCATATTCAAAATTACTTAATAATGGTCACTGTTAAAGCCAGTTGAAAGCTCAAAGTGTTGACGTGTTAAAAGGTGGTCAGATTCACAGTTCAGCTGCCAGTTCAAGCCAACCAGCAACCACCACTCTCCTGACAACTAATATATTTAAGCAAGACCCTAAAAACTAGAAGAGAAAGGATATGTCAGCAGCAGCTTAAACTTGTTCGTACAAAAAGCTGGCTCATCTTCTGTAGTCTATGTTCAGTACACCAGTGTGGTAGTGAACCTTATTTCCAGTATGTTCTTCTCTAGTAATATAATAAGCTATCTATAAAGCTCTGGCTTTAAACACTGGTTCTGTCAGATCTCTGCGTATGTAGCTTTTGTTGCTGTTGAGCTCTTAATTTGCAGTGATTTAACTATTGATTGAATGCATCACACGATGAAAACTGTGCCAGACCAAACACGTTCGCAAAGGACTCGATGGGCTGTACATCACGTCAAACAATTTGCTTTGGTGTAAGAAGTCTTACACATGCGATGATACCGGAAAAATCATTCCATACACTGAATGCTTTAGTTTGCAATCATGCTGAGATGGGGGAAAAAAACACCACATTTACTTAACTGTTTGGACAAAGAACAATTAAATGCATAATCACCATAAAAACTGATCAACTTAAAGTACAGTATTATTTGTTTTAAACGAGAAAATTACATAACATCTTAATCTCTTTTGCCGTCACAGTTATTGAACAAATATGGATTAACAATGGAAAAAACTAATAGAGTCCTCAGCTAAAGTATGTGATTTAATATATCTGAGTTGTGCCACACATGCAATCACAGCTCAATCAGCCATAATTAACTGCTCAGCTGGAACAAAAACTGGAATACATGGGGTCCACCAGGATCAGGGCTGAACACTCATGCACTAAAATGCCACAAACTCATTTTAAGGTTGAAGTTGCCCATTCTGAAGTAACTCGGCAAATTTCCGAAAAGACTCCCAACCAAGCTGCCGCTCCACGAGTATAAAAATGTGAGTTATACGATTTTTTTGTCATCTCACAAGCGACACAAAACAGAAAAGATTACAGATGCAACATTTGCACTCTGCATTAAGCACAAGACTGCACACAGGATTACAAATACAGTACATTAAAAGTGGATATAAAATATGAATAGTCTGCGACTCATTCATTCATTGGTGCCTGAAGTCAAAGCAATTTTTCAAACGCCAAATGTTACAGATGTGACAGAGCACACTCCTGGGTGACTAAACCATTGCCAAAAAATGTGATTTACAGTATTCGCAACTAATGCAAAAACAATCTACTGTGAATGCAACCTGGCAGTATTACAAAACTAAAACAATCAGTTTAAAGTGTGCATAAAAGTCACGCTGTACAGAAACATATTCCATTACATAATACACATTACTAAAATAGGCATTTTGCAGTGTTTCCTCAATGTATCTTTTCTCCGTATTTGTTGCCTTAATCCTAACTTTCACAGCAGGCACTTGAAGCCTTTACACTGTAAACTGTCGTCTTACTCATCAAAAACCTTGCACTCCTGGGAACCTGAACTGCAGAACTTGCACGCAGACCTCCAGAACTGCCATCATACCTACTGCCAGTATATAATTTGCACCCACAATTCATAGGTCTCCGTGGATCAAGAGTATGACAGAATACTTTGTTCCCCTTTCCAAACAACCCTCACCGATGTCCTTAGGAAAGACATCCATGACTCAGCTCACCCTAAATCAGATCTTTTCCCCCACGAGAGTATAAAATAACCTCATCAAGCATTATTTCACAAAATCCAAGAGTTTATCTTATGCGGTTTGTTCCTTAAGAGATTACAAATTTTGATTCAAACACTGTGATTTGACCTATTGTAAAAAATGATTTGTCAGCCATATCTGGCAGAGTGCTTATAATAACCATCATGCAATGCTAGAAAAACAAAACCATTCAATTATGCCTGCTTGTCATTTTTAATTCATCTGCTACAAAATGCCCTTGGAACAGCACATTACTTTAGATCAGTAGTTCTGAACAAAAGGTCTCAACACGAGGTCTCATGTATCCACTGTTAATAGTTGCATTTCTCATGTTCTGTATGCAACCAATGCACCTCCGTTTCAAAAGCATCTCTTGTGCTCCATCACAGACGCTGCATCCAAACCGGATGCTGAATATACGTAAGAAAAATTTTAACACCCATGTTAAACTTTTGTAACGTGTGGGATTAAAATACGATTCTTACGACGAATCAGTGTTGGAATTCTTACCCGAAAAGCACAAATTTCCAAAACTGTGAGAACAACAATAAGACCAAGCAAAATGTAACATCGTGTAAAACTAAGTATGATCATCGTGATGCGGCGCTGCCTCTTTGAGGAGCGTACAATGCTCGCCTTTTCGGATTCTTGACTTCAGCCGCTCAAGCAGAGTTACGTAGGGGATTTCTGTTCCAAAAAGCACCGTGCGCTATTATACAATTTACTCCTTTATTTCAAAGAAAATCCTTTCTTGGCCCGTTTGTCTGCCATTCAAACAAAAAACAAGTAGTTACTGCAGCCTGCCTGTGTGACAATGACCACTAACCGTGTGCAGTAGGTGCCACACAAGGAACAGGAGGCCCCAAATGGCCAAATTAATACAGCTAGATACGTTTGTCTAGAAACGACGTCGCTTTTAAACACCACAAATGGGTCTATTTGTCTCCTTGATGTGACACAAAGAGAGCCGAGGCTTCCTGCAGGGATGCCACTGAAGTGAAGGCAGCGGAGCAGAGGCCTAGTAGTAGCTGAGGAGCCACACCGCGGCTCTCCGCAGACACTCAGCCCACCACGACTCTCACACTCACACTCACTCACACACACACACGGCTCCAGCAGCAGAAATCACCCCGTTACAAATACCACCAGCAGCAGCAGCAGCAGCAACTCGCTGGAAGCGCCGGCCATCGAACAACAACTTGAACAACAAGCTCGAAAACGTGCTGAATGAATGACTCGCGAGCTGTGATTTAAAACACTCCAGCACTGCTGATCATGATCATGATGATCATGTCATTCCCTACAGCCTACAGTACTGTACACTCACAAACAATGAGCGTAGCGGCCTGTGACAGCGTGAAATGTATGTGCCTGTAAATCATAACGATAATTTATGGCCTTTTTATTTCGCGAAGAGAATATTATAATAAATCCGCCGGTCGGAGAGAAAAGCGCTGACTGAGGAGCCACGACCGACGACGAGCTCGTGTCCCCCAACACATGACATGATGATGATGATGATGATCCGATCGCCGCGTGAACACGAACAGCCCCATTTCTCCGTCGACTCTTCTTGTTTTATTTACACAAGCGCCGTTTATTATTATCGTTAAGACGCAAAATAGCGAGGGAGGAGGAGTGGACGCAGCGCGCTTCTATAGGGGTTATAGTACGGCTGTATGGCATTATGGTTCGCTGCTCAGCTACACGCAGCTCTCGCAGACAAAGGAGCTTTTAGGGCAAGTCGAAGCACGCGACTGCGACTGCGACTGCAACTGCAACTGCAACTGCGCCTGCCACTGACTCTGACTGCCCTCCTCGCGCTGAAAATGGAGCAGATTCCTGCACTACTTACTTACCCCAGTCGCACAGCCAGGTCCGGGGGGTCTTAAGTGCACTCCATAGATCCACAAAAAGTAGGAGGCAAAACTGGAGATCTCTGCGATAATAACGACGGTGATAATTTTAATAATAACAGCGGCGACGATCGGTCGTTGTAACTCCCAAGAAATCCAACAGAAGGGGGGGGGGGAACGGGGGACGGGGGACGGAAGGGCCAGTTCACTGGACTGCAGCCATCGCACGCTGATCCCCTTCAAACGTTGGAGCACCGGCGGCTACAGCGAGCATTTCTTTACACTCTAAATTATCTCAAGAGCCGTTCGAATTCAGACAAGTCTCCTCGGTATCCCGAGCAGTAAAATCCATCATTCGCCCGGGTCCACCTGTTTTTCAAAATCCTCCACTCTGCTTCTTTATTTTTTGCCGTGTCTCTATAATGTGTCTTGATGGCTGTTTGTATCTCTCGGTGCTGGGAGATTGATACAATGTAACCAACCAGCAGGAGCAGGCGCTCGGAAGCGCCGGAAAAGCCCCTTCCGCGCCGGAGCGGAGTGCCGGATGGCTGTTTCCATGACCCGGAACTGGATCGGAAATAGGATCTGGATCAGGATCCTGGAGTTCGCCGAGTCTCAGTCATTGACCACACTGATACTGTATCGGTTGGACGTTAAAGAAATCTGTCAATAGGTCGCTCACAAAGTCGAATCAATTTGAGTTGTTTACAGTAAATGTCAGAAGCATAATTAGACTTGAGTGTCTACGTTAAAACAATATGTGTATATATCTGCATGCGAACTTATAAACTAAGCTATATTATTTGTAAAAAGCAATGAATGAGTTATGGTATTTCTGAAATATGTAACAGACACTGACTGAGTGATATACACAGACAGTAAATATACAGTAAAGGGAAAGACCAGCATTGTGGTTTCTGAGAATTAGGCACAGACATCATTAATGGTTATATAAGTGTTATATAATATAGCACGCTTTTTAAATAAGTTTTTTTTTTTTTCAGCGGAAATGTGAAATTTGAAATTACCACAGTTGCTTTTGTGTTGAACTGCTAATATGTGAAACATTATTTAAAGCGTTGCTCTTCAGGCTGTGATTCATTAAAGTCGTTACGTTTGATTCTTTTGGAAATGTACAATATCATGAGAGAAAACACTGAAATACCTCAATACACAATTCTTCTTTATGAGCTCTGCATGTGTGGTTACTGAATCAGTTTTAATTTATTTGTAAATATATGGCTAGCTGTTGTGATAAGACCATAGCTGTAGAAAAAAAGAGGTGAACTAATAAATACTCTGCCCCTGTAAATCAGTGGAAGCATTATGCACAAATATTATGGGAAATAACTTTTTATTTTGAATATGTCCATTTTTAAAATTCAGCAATTTAGAGAGGACAAAAGAATAGTACTTAATGACAATAAACTTGCCTCTTTTTGGTCAGGTGTAATTTGTGTTTTTCATACTGATCATTATGAGTTGAATTTATGTAAGATGTTATTTAACAGCAGTGTGAACGTGGAGAACGTACAACCTGCTCCTTATAACGTTTCCCCGGAGGTTTGCCCACTTCGTATCTACATGCCTTACTGGAGTAGCACATCGGAGGAGGCTCTCCTTAACTGCCAAGGCCCAGCTCAACGCCTTTCGCCGCAATGTTATGCTCGCTGTTGTGACCCGAAAGAAGAATCATTTTCCGAAACCAAGAAACCATTTTCAGTCGTAATTTGAAATAGCTGCTCAGGTGCATGAATTATTGAATAAACAGCCAGGTGTCTCTTAGCAGACAAAATTGGGTTTTATATAATTTCTACTGTGTCGGACTGCAGAAGTTAAAATAATAATGTAGCTGAAATTGGTCATTTAATAGCTTCTGCATATTTGAACTGAACACATTTTCCATAATTGGGATCTGGCGGAACGACCAGTTCAGGAATCAGACTGAAGAGTGTGGACAAACTTTTAAAGGTCAAAACTGTATTTATTATCACAAAATAGCCATTTTACTTTCTTTACACTTTTTTCACTGGTTCCCAAGATGAGTTTATTTTAAGAATTACAGATATTCAGCCTGAAGGACAATGACTGCGATTTAGTTTTTGTCATTCGAAGCATGTCTAAGATACTGCTCTATTCTTTCATGAAATAAAAATCAATCAGTCGAAATAATACATTTAAAATTTATCTTTTTGAAATGCACAAAATACAAAAATTCTGGGATTAACTTTTTAAAATACACGTGAGTTTGTTTTCCATTAGTACCAAAGAATTTTCACCGGCATGTTTCGACATACGCATTATTTTTAAGCATCACATATTTTTATAGCATATCATGCGCCTATAATTATGGTCGCTGTGGTTTATTTCATGAATGTTACACATAACATAAAAGGTCAATAAAATAGCCAGTCTGGTTCTATCTGGTTCTCGACATCTTACGAATGCTCAAAAACATTCTGTACAGAGCATGAGTGTACCAAGCGGCGAAATGTGCGAAATGTGTTAGTTCAGCAGAACAACGTCACACATTCAAGACAAACACTCAAACTGCGTCGATCAATCGGAAATAACCATATCTGAACGAGTCTTTTTTTCCCTTGGAGTTCATTTAACTTTCCCAGAGTTGGTTTAGCTCTGCTGGTCTTATTGTACAGGATATTTTCCTGAGGTAAAGCAAGAATTGCTTAACTTGCAATTTACACGGGTTGCCCTGGAATACGCAGGCTTGGATTTGTGGCCGTCGTTGGCTTTCGGCGCATGTCCGCTGGTTTTGATTATACGTAACAAGATAATTAGCCCGGGCCCTTTGCGTTGGAAAAAAGGTAATTGACAATAGGAGTATGTTGAGGTGGGAGGATAACCCTTGAACTTCTATCTTCTTTGCTGAAATGCAAGCTGAAGTGGTGACAAATTGGGCACTTTATATCACGAGAAAATCATGCTAATGAACTGCCCAGGCTCTCTCAAAGCATCTGCCCTGAACTCTAGAGGACTAAAAGGCAAACAGCTTGTGCGGCGCATTCATATTAAAGAAGGCACCCAAACCGCAGGCTTGCAGGAAATAGAAGCAGGTCTTTGGATGACCAAACACGTCACGCTATTTGTCGTACAGCAGGAGCGATAGCCTCTCTCGCTTATGTGGTTCAAATAAGATGGCTTTGAGGGTTTTTTTTTTTTTTTTTTTTTTTTTCCTAGAGCTGGTTTCCTTGACAACAAGAGTATGAAAATACTGCCTTTGACATGACAGAAGGAATCCTCTCAGTAGCACATGGAGACAGCAGGCACAGAGAGGCCGGGAAGAACTAGATAAATGGCTGCATCGTCACGCTGAGAAAGCGCCGGTCCTGTGCCGCGCTCCATCTTTCCAGATGCCTCCGTGCGGTCACACCGGCCAGCACACATCATACACACACAACGGCTTCCATTTTGAGAGAGCAAGCAGTGGTCTTTTTCAGTTTCAAATCAGCAGGCGGCACAGCGAGGGAATATCACCGATGATTTACCCGCCAGCTTCAAACTGCGCCCTGTCAAACACGCTATACGTAATTTGAGTCAGTAGAATACATTTCTCTCTCAACCGTACATCAGTTATTAGGGGTGACAGCGCTATAACCCTCATTCTCAGCACAAGTGCCTCTGCCCTCTGTACGTGTCATACACCTTGAGATTTGCACGCCGTCTGAAATATCCACATCCTTATCAGGTGTTTTTGACATCGCCTCTGTTCGGTCCCGATTGAATTTTTTTTTCCCGTTGTTATCGGCATGATACTCCAGAAGCTGGACAACATTTCCACATCCATTTTTTTATTTTCCTTACGTCTTAGGCTGGATCTCATCGTGCTAATTGAACGCTAATTATAATTAGCAGCTTTACAGAAAAAAAAAAAAAAAAATCCCTGGAAGGATGAATGAGTCGGGGTGAAGAGATGGCAAATTACTGTCTTCCAGCTGCTTTTTTTGCCCATCTGTAAAGCATTACTGTGTTAAATGAGTGTTTCGTGGAGGAAAAACCTCTCGAGTTACTAGCTGCACGTTCGTCAAGGATGATCTGGAATTATACATTTGATTTAAAAGGAGAATTGGTATGCAGGCAAGTGCAGAGGAAATGAGTGCTGTAATATATGCCTGTATTGCACACAAGAGAGCAATGATGTTGCAAATGAAAAAGAGCCATCTGACACAAGCCGGTTGTTAAATTACATTCCTTACAGAATCTCTAGGCAGTTCATACCTGGGTAAATTTGCAGACCCAGAGTAAAGAATCCATCATTCGGCATGCTTGACAACGCAAAAAATCACGAGCCAGTTTACTGTGTCTGGGTGTGATGTAACTGCCTCGAACTTATAAAGTCATCCATCCTTACTATCGTCAGTTTGTCGTACTAAGTCAGAAATATTCTGCCTAATTGTCCCTGCGAGAAGGAATTACGGCTTCGCAAAGGTGCAAGCGGTCAACTCCAGCATCTAGGGCAAAAGACGACAACATTTACTCCGTGTTTTCACCTGCACCTACATGACATTACTGGCTGAAGGGAAGCGCAGAACAATTCTGGGAATGCGCAAACATAAATGCTGAGCATTTGTTTTCCTTTAAGACTTTGACATGAAAGTCTTGCATAAACAGAGTCAGTTGATTTGCCTGCTGGCTGCAGGATGGAGGTCCTGTGCCGTCAGCTCTTCCTGTGCTCTGTTTACAGACCTCGGCCGGTCGACGCGCCGTTGCGCCACAGCTGCCGGGGATGATGACAAGCGGGATGCGTCACGTGGCATACGCTGTGGGGGCTCCGAGGGCGGGCCTCCGTTGCGGTGAACCGCAGTCGCAGTACCGCTCCAGCCATGCGTACACAAGTCTCTGCAGGGGTCCCCCAAGAGACCTACGGGCACCAAGTAGTCCAGGTGTGTCAGTGCAGGTGGCTATTTTCAGTCAGCACCCGTTTCCACTTGGAGTTTCGCCACATTCTTACGAAAGAGAAAATAATTTCTGTTTTTCGTTATGTCCTCTTAAGGCCTGCGCTATACACGCAACTACCGTATCGGCAGAAGAGTTGCTGCCAGTAGGAAACTTGGTTTTAAGGTGAACCATCCTTGAGACTCATACAGAGCAAAAAAAAAACAATTGTATCTTGCGCCCACAGTGGCACCACTGCTACCATGGAAACCCTTATGATAGTATAATAGTACTTTCTCCTGTTTTCGCAGTTGATCTGTTTGCTTCTCTCTACCTCTTTGGCTGAGCACCACCTGTACTACATAACATATGATCTAGTCCGTGTTTAAGTGCAGTCTGAGAAACCCCATTAAAAAATTAAGTAATTTATTGTTAAATTTGTCGCACAATTCACATGCGTCTGCAGGAGTGTTTTAAAGCGCTTCGAAAGTACGCATCTATGTATCTCCTAACAATATATGAAAATACCTCATACCAAGAGTGGTTGCCTTACCTTGGAGGCATTTCGGCAAAATCCACAACAATACCTAACCGTTACCGACGCGGTGTTACACAGAACCGTGTTTTTTCCTTCTCCGTTTTCGGTTGCTGAACAGGTGGTGAAGCCTGGAGAGTTAAAGGTCCCGAAGTACGACTATGTTACACTATTTCAACGATGTGCTCGAGCCCAGCAGAAAAAAGAAACGAGAGAACATAGACTATGGCTATGGAACACCGTCCCGGAATTAATCGGGAACTGCTCCTACAGCTCACATGCATCCATCTCTCCCACGCCAGCTTCTCGGCTTTCTTTGCTCCGTGTTACGTGCAATTCCTCCACCTCTTTGCTTCGCCAAGCACATGGCAACTTTTAACATATCCCCCATCTGTACAAGTGGACGACCGCCAAAGAAATTTTAGTCACAACTTCAGCTCACCGCTCACTATTCCGAACAGTATCCCACCTCTGTCACCTTGGTTTAAGACCTCTTGTCTGACTGGCTGAGTGTAGCAGCATTAATGGGAGAGGCTCTTTACCTTCTGGGTACTTTGGATAATGGCCCATTTCCCCCTTTCCCGGGTCTGGCCGCTCACAGGGTGAGAAAGCTCACGGAGCAGCAGGGATGCTCTGAGGAATGCTATCCCAGCAGGGTGATTACTAACAAGGAGCAGGAGCCCGCTGCCCTCATTATACCCTACAGTGCCCTTTGTTTTTTTTTACACAGGACTGGATCTGCTGTCTGCCTCTCACGGTCACGCCGGCTCTTCTTCAATGTGACTTCAACCTCCCGTCTGCAACTGTGCACGTCTGACATGATTCAGGCAGATGACAAATGAGTGCACGTCCCAATAATAAAATGAGATGGAAGCTTTTACCGTTAAGAACTGAGCTGTACAGATACAGTTGATAGAGTACAATGCCACTAACTGGACAACGAGCAAATTTTTCTACTTTTTTTCCCTCACGTTTAGTGGCATAGTGTTGGGAGATTGTTACCCATTCCGGTAAGAACCCAAGGAGCCTGTAATGAGCGTGAACAGTCACGGCCTGTGACGGTGGCTGGGTCTCTTGGTTTCTGTGCTGTCCTGCCCTAACAGATGACATTTACTACTCTATGTATTACTGCATTTATAGCTCAGGCCAAACAAAATGCATCCCGCGGTAGATACATAGAACATGGTTACTAAGGCACAGCTTTTTTGTTTGATACTACATTATTATAGTGTGCATGTTAGCTACCGATTGAAGAGACGTATAAATAAGAAAACAGGTAGATAAAAAGCAGCAGTAAGCGAAGGGCTGACTTAGAAAGGTTTTGGGAGCTCGAGAGGGAAACGGGTCGGAAGGAGACATTCCGAGACAGGTCTTCAATGTCGTAACGGAATCGGCGGATCCGAGCAATTAATTAACATTATCGTTTAGACGTGACGTAACATCTCCCGGTGTCTTTCAGTTTCAGCACCGACCGGTTTCTCGGTCTGCAGTTAATTTTTTACCAGCAACAGCCGGGTGAAGTGGCTTTGTTTTTAAACGGTAACTGTAAGAGGCAAATCAAAGCTCCAGGAAACAATAAAAGCCAGCAGACCTGCGACTACCCACCTCGGGTTTGTAATCTCCCGGCAGGATGGCTGCCTAAGGACAGCTTCAAATAGGCAGGACAGAAGTGTTGCACAATGCATCCGCCGTACCCAGAAAAAGATCGTACTGACCCCGGCCAAGCCAGGGAATGCGTCGCACATCATATTGTGAAGGCACCTCAGCCTCTTTGTGCCGAAACAAGAAAGAGCGGGATGTGTGCTCCTCGGGCTGTCACCACACACACACACGATCCCCTTTGTCAGGAACATGGGAAAGGACAACACGTCAGCATGCATCAAATTTCCACAGCTGCAGGCGATCTATTACTGCTGTGCCTGGTGCTGAGCTGCCAGGGCAACGTGGGAATAGCAAGATGGGGCCGCGGTTCCTCGGCTCCATGACGTTCTCCACCATCCATCTGACTTTGCAGAACGCTCACAGGACACACCGGACTGTGAACAGAGCCGGGCTGCTGGTGTCCATGTGTTTCGTCTCATGTGCCAGACAAGGGCTCGTGCGTCACACTTATTTGAATGCGAGTGCGCTTTGATGGTTGAGTCTGGCCATCGTGCTCTCAATCAGACCTTGGTGCATTTCAAACACGCAGAAACACCTCTCTCACAAAGAGGCAGCCGAATCCGCACCGAGGCCGGTCTGCCGCAGCTCCGCGCGGCTCATTTCTGGCAGCCGCTGTGGCCAAATTGACAAAGAGAAGAAGTAAAGCACTCACATGCAGTCTTAGTCACTGCAGAAGTATTCTGTTGTTTCGCCGCTGCCAGCTCATTAAGTCTGAAAGGCCGGCTCTCTTCGGAGCTCACTCGTTATTTCCAGGCTGTCAAAAATATTTTGCACTATTGCACTGTTGCAAGAGAGAATTAGGCAAGAAAACAAACAAGTCAAAGGAAATGAAGTGAAACGCAGAGCAGGAGGCAAGAAAGAGCTGTGAAATCCTCATCTGTAGCTGACAACTTGAGTAAAACAAATTCCTACCAACTAAATAGTAATATAATATTAATTCTGTAACTAATCAAAAATCAAAGTTTATGAATTACTTTTCATTATTACTGCAGGCAGTAATTATGGCCATATCCATCCATCCATTATCATTATCTACTTGTCCAGCGCAGAGCTGCAGGGACTTCAGTAATGTGTAGAATACATTTTCCAAAAATCAATGTAAACTAGAACACAGAGAAGAACGCTTAGTAGAACGCCGAACATAGTGGTATATGGTGTTCATTATTTTCAAAGCCTCAGAATACAAGCTTTTTAAGAATCTGCTTTACGAAAACCATGAAGAAACGCATGGGAAAAATGCTCATTTTCAGGTTTGCTGTTTCTAGCAAGTAAATGTAGATGCTAATTTCATAGCCGGTTATGACCCTGTCATTTCAACGTCTGTCTGTCCCCTTCCCTCCACCAGCACTGACGGTCCTTCCAGAATGTTCCTCCGAAGCTGGCAATGGCGTTAACTCTTTCTTGGAGCGCTGGCAATATTGACTCGAGAGAAATCCATATGGGGAGAATGAGAGGAGTGTTTTTATAGGTGGTGGGAGGGGTAGAGGGAGAGATGAATCAAAAATCCATCAGAACAGACAGAGTGACCTTTTCACGGCTCAAGGGCCAGTGATTAGAGAGGCAATCTGAGGAAGTACAGAGGGAGCCAGTGCAGCCCAGCTGCTCACGACAACGGGAAAAGCGCTGACCGCAGGGAAAAGGGCCACGGAGCTGTTTGTTTTACTGCTGGGGACAAGGTCTTTAATAAGCTGCTGTACTGTAGGTACAGCATGGCGACCTGCTACTCTCTGCAAACCCGCTGAGACAGAACAAGACGTTTATCTTACTTGGTAGAGGGGTGGGGGGGGGGGGCGAGGAGGCATTTGTTATGTGCTTCATAAAGTGGACAGACTGGAGAGAAAGGACCGTACACATATCACACTGCCTTTATGTCCACCAGTGGATGAGATGAGAAATAGAAGATTTAATGGAAGCTTTCACCGGGTTCTGACACTGCGGGGTAAAATCAATTCAAGATGTGTCCCTCGGATCCTGTTCCTTGAACTATTACAAGCGAGAGCCTGATTGCTTTTCTAGTGAGCGCATGTGTGCTCTTTCCATTTGCGCCCACCTCATCTGCTTTATAGAGACCATCTTACAGTGGCTATATCAAATTCTCATTTTCTCTCCCAGATGATGTACAAAAAGGCCCTATTCCCAGCAAGGAGGGCTCCTCGATCCAGTGTTGTCTTGCCTAATGGTGCTGGATGAACGGCGACAGAGCGACGTCCCGCTTCCCCACTTTTGTCCTGGCACCCATGTGCTAACATGATGCAACGCGAAGTTTTGCGCAAGTTCGCATGATGCATGGAATGCCTTCATTTCGACCTCAAAATGGCTTAGGACACACACACACACACACACACACACATCATCATCTGAAGCCGCTTGTCCCATGGGGGATCGCGGGGGGCCGGAGCCTAACCCGGCAACGCAGGGCATAGGGCCGGAGGAGGAGGGGACGCACCCGAGGCGGGACGCCAGTCCGTCGCAAGGCCCCCCGAGCGGGACCCGAACCCCAGACCCACCAGAGAGCAAGCCCCAGTCAAACCCACCGCGCCACGGTGCCCCCCTCTTTGCTTAAGACATTAAGTGAAAAAGTTCACGGACAGCTGAGATGTTTTCTTCCCCACAGCATGGTAATTTTAATTTTTCAAAGGTGAAATAAGTTTTCAGAGGCATGAAGCCTCAGTGTGTGCTGCATTTGCGCAGAATTACACAGAAACAGACATTCTACAAAGGCTTTGGACAGCATATACACACACTGTTTTGTTTAGCAAAAAATTTATGCCAGAGCGTTTATAGATTGTTTATTAAATGTAACAATGTTCTATTTTTTGGCTTTTGGAGATGCACGAGGAGCTGGTTAGACATGCGTTCTTGAGCAAGGTGAAGGGGTGAAACGCAAACAGGTGGTGACCCCACACCCAACTCCCCGTTGGATCAGCACCGGGACTGACACCCTGCACGTCTACCAGTTTAACCTTTATACCATTTGCAGCTCGCAACCCCAATTAGCCATGAAAGGTGTTGACTTGTTCTAGCTGTCAGCCACAAAAGGACTGGCGGCAATCTCAGGCCTGGAACACAAAGGCTGGCTAATCTGCACTGAAGCCTGGGTCAGACACCCTCCGACAGCCCCCACTCCTTAAATGAGCCCTGGACACCACAGCAATCTGCTGCTTTTTATAATTCTGCACAGTGTCAGCCGAGCACGGTGATGTCAGTGTGACAAGCGGCTCTCTTACCTCACTCGGTCGAACGGGCCGAATCGCCGACGAGACATATGAGCCAACTCTAGTCCGCATTAGCGTTAGCACTGGCGGGCGAAGCCGCGCGGTTCATTTTCAGGACCTGGGCACGGAGACAAGAATGGTGTTTTATATGCCGTTTATAGCTGTAGAGCGTGTTATTAAAAGTACGTCACCTAGCAGACGCTTTCATCCCAAGTGATTTACGATTTTGCAATCGGGTTAAGTGCCTTCAGATTATAGGCCCGTGTTATTACGCTACCTGCCGCCGTGCCCGCATCACCATCTTTCCTCCGTCTCTTGCAGACCCAAACCCAGATGCAACCGCAAGAGCTGACACGCAGTCGCTCGTGACATTTCATCCGGTCTAGGAAATTGCCGATGATCTATGTTTATTACCCGTCCAATTGAATCAACAAGCTAAAGAGGACGCGTATAAGCGCATTTTACAGAAACGGTCTCAGGCCCAAGTCGCAGGCTTTCAAGACTGAACAGGTGTTACCGAGGAGATTTAAGGCTGTCAGACCAAACAAGAAGCGCTCAGTGCGTTTCACTGTTGCTCATAGCAGTAGCTGAGAAAAAGTGCAAAATAGCAGGAGTGTAAAGGAGCAAAATTGTGAAATGTTTTTTGTTAATTCTGCTGAAAAGAGCTGTCAGCGAGTAATGCATTTCCTCAGCCAGCCTTAAGTGCTCCACTCACAGCACTATTGATCCACGCACATCCTCATCTGACAGAGGGAAACATTTTTTTTTCTTTCCAATCGGTTTTTTTTTGTCTTGCGGCCGATTTGCCCAGAAGCCAGACAAAGCCCACTTACTGCTCCACATTTTAATTCATCTCTGCAGAACAACAAAAGCAGGCCCAATAAATGAGATTTACTGCTTCGGATGACCTTGCAGCATTCAGACTAAGAAGGAACTCTTGCTTCAAGCGCATGCTGGTGTTTCTGATCAGCTTGCGGCCGTGAGCACATTCCTCTCAGCTAATGGCTCTCGTGAGCTACTGAGCAGGAGGATTCCGGATTGGCCGGGGAGGTAGTTCCTGAGAGTCAGAACATTGATCTGGAAAGATCATTAACTGTTGATAGCTGTTCGGCTCACGGCGGTTTATTGCACCCGTGGCAGCAGGGAAAGAGCCAAACGGCACATCCAGGGTGTTCTGAGCAGCTCGCGCTCCGCTGTCGTGGCTCAAATCCCCCACCGCCGCCCCCACCGAGATCACGAGCAGTGCTGGAAGGCCATTTTCCCAGAACTAAACAGGTGTGCGATCCTCCGCTGCCGGCATGCCAAATCACCGTTTCGGATCAGTCGCTGGCTCTCTGTGGCTCTTAGGTCCAAACCCAGCAATGTAAGGCTGATATCTCAAAAAATGCAGATGGTAGCATATGCAGCTTATCTCGTTCCTCCAATCAAGCAAAAATTCTCGTTCTGAACGCCAGAAAAACTTCCAGTAATATTGCACTTTCTATGAGCGTGACCTGTCGTGTACTGAAGGCACATTATAACGCATCCATGATACATAACAGCACCATGACTTTCCAACACTTGATGCATAATGCATTGAGCATTGACAGATGCATAACGCTCTTTGCACAAACTGCAGAGCGATGATGTGGGCTCCAGGACTCACTTATTTCTACAGCCGTAGCTCTTTATTAACCACTCTTTTGGTCGTTGCATGGTTCCTATGAACGCACTCACATGAGAAGGAAATTCCGCACGATAGACGTACGACACGTGTATGGTATTGATTAACAGCTTTCTTTTTCCCTCTGTTGTTCCTCTTGCATGTGACAGGGGAAACTATGAGACACTGTGTAACGGAGTCGCAGAACGGCAAGAACACCGAAGGAACGCTTGAGTTGCACGATTCTGGAAGGACCCTCTATCCAGCAAGAGCAACCCAATCTGAAAATACAACCAACTTCTGGACAGGATTCTGGAGGTTGGTAGCAAATATAAATGAGGTTAAGAGGCCTTCGGTGACAGGAACTGACAGACACAGCTGCCACTGGGGTGACATGCACAGGCGAGCTGGAGATTAGGCCTGGGTGGCAGGGACTTATAGGGCCAGCTCGTGCTTAGGGTGGCAGGAATTAGCAGAGATTACAGGACGGACCAGGGAAAGAGCTGGAAAAGGACACCAGGGCTAACAATATGAGGAAAGATGAGATCGGCTCGCAAGGCTAAGAACTATCGGCTCCTCCCTGGGCCATGTCTGGGACAGGCTCTGAGGAACTTGTTTACAGCTCAAATCCTAAAAAAAGGCACTTAAAAAAACAATTCAAGTGGAAACACACACACGCTGTCTGAAACAGAGTGTCGGAGCCTAACCCGGCAACACGGGGCGCAAGGATGGAGGAGGAGGGGGCACTCCAGGACGGGACGCCAGTCCATCGCAAGGCGGCCCAAGCGGGACTCGAAGCCCGGACCCACTAGAGAACAGGACCCGGCCAAACCCGCTGCCCCACCGCGCGGTCCGTTTCAAGTGGAAACCACCCAGTTAAATGCTCCAAAGTAAACGCTAGCATCAGGATGAGCAACAGGACAAGGCTTGAGCTGGGGCAACCCTAAAGCTTTGGTGGTACACGTGTTATTCACGTTACCCCTTGCGGTTTTAACATATGAATTAACAGGCACTTTTGCAGCAGCTCAGCTGAAAGTTTTACACGTGAGAGGAATGAAACCTGCAGAAAAAGAGTGTGTCAAGCACACACACATGGGGCACAGCTGGTGAAACACGCCCGCAGGTCTTATGTTTCCAATCTGCGTGTTGCTGCCTTCCTGATCAAAGCCCAGCACAGAGACCCTTGTTTGAATGTTCCCAGCCCCTCGGCTGTTCCCCGGCTCTGCGCCGCAGTAAATTCGGCCCAAATGATCCCTCAGCATGGAGAAACTACCTCTTAGTCTCATCCCGGGCACCCCCTCGTCTGCTTTGCCTTTGTTGGCCGGCGAGCTTGAGCGTAACGTCAAGGTGCAAGCTGACAAGCGGTGTTGGTCCCGTCGAGAGCGCCACTCAGTCTCCCGTCCCGCAGTCACGGTTCAGGGCGGCGATGACTCCGTGATTCCCCTTGTGCCCATCTGTTCCTGTCAGGCCTGACAGCGAGTGTGCCGGGATGCCTCGTGCGGGTCCGAGGCAGGGACACGCTGAGTTTGCAGCGGCGCCCTTAATAGGGTATGACGTTAATCCCAGCTGCCACATGGTGTTTGGGTCCTGGTGATCACTGGGGATTGGGAGGGCACCGAGCAGGGTTTGTCCATAGGCAGGAGGCCTCCTGGTGTAGCTAATGCAATCTTGCACCGTCACTCATACCGACCGAAGGACTTCACGTGGAGCAAAACACTTCCAAGAAGCCGGGGTCATAATCCCTCCCGTTTTCTCTAATAAATTTCCTCCTGGGCTCCGTCTGCGAGCCAATTAATCACCTGCCTCTTTTCTGTAATAAAAGTGCCGAGGAAAGAAAATTATGCAGAGAAAATGACTTTCTTTCAAAGCTGCCCTGAAGAAGTTCATCTATGGCTGGTCTGTTAACCCAGTGAAGATGATCCAAGGCACTGGCAATGCTGGCAATGCTACCCGTGCTGAAACACTGAATTTATTCATTTGGCAGAAGGTTTCCTTTGAAGCGACGCAGAACTCAGGGCATGCAAAAGTGCATTCAGAAACAGATGAAGAACTATTACAGAAACACAGCTTGTTTGCTTGATATTGTCATTTTACTGGGACACATTACTCACGTCGCTGCCTGTGGAAGTGCGATTCAAGACATTCACAGCATTTCATCCGCTGACCTCAATTTCTGTCCTGCCTCTATTTAGCATTATTCTTGACAGATGGGGGAAAAATCCGGTTAAAAACGAAAAATGTAACACACAACGTACCATACAGGTAAAGATGTTAAAGCAATGTAAAAAGGTTAAGAAAAAAAAAAAAACAGCTCACTATGAGTGTGTCAAAGCTTTTATAATTGCATGACTTACTACTGTGTTCAAGTGACATAATTCTTCTTTAAAAGATGCATGTTTGACGTCATAATGCGCAGCGTACAATGTATTGAGAAACCTTGAAAAACCTGTCGGCTTTGGGATTATGACAAGCGCATCTATCCCCCTCTGAGCACGGTGCCAAAATGCAACCGCAAATGCAGTTTGGGATATTTCATCCCTCCCTCATCTGACAGAGAGCTATGAAGTGAAAAAAATCTTTATTAGAGGCAGAGCCCAGAATGGAGCTCTGTGGGGAATAAACTGAAGTTGATCTACGGCACGGTGTTCGGGGGGATTTGCATACGTGTGCAGCGGTGCGGTGGGGGAGATGTGCCAGCGCCGACAGCCCGCACGCTCCGGGGAAGCTGATCCCGCAAGTGTGCAGGTGCTCCCTCCTTCCCTGCACACACACACCAGGGCTGTTGTGGAAGACCTGGCGCAGGAGCAGGCCCGGTGGCTGTGAGCGGAGCCTCCACACACACACGCATGCACGCACTAATGGTGGGGGGGGGGGGGCTGGGGTGGGGAGTGTGTGCTGCGTAGTGGCGCTTGTTTAACGGTCAGCTGAAGTGCAGCTCTGCTCCCCTGGGAGACGAGCAGGGAGAGGAGCGGAGAGGAATGGAGAGGGAGGCCTCTTTACTGGAAGGGCAAACAGAGACATCTGCTCCCAATGCATGCGTGTGTGTGTGTGTGTGTGTGTGTGTGTGTGTGTGTGTGCAAGAGAGAGAGAGAGAAACACTCGTATGGATGTGCTTATGTGATCATTACGGTGCGGTGTATGCGTGCGTGTGTGGACCGGGCCGCACGTGCGAATGCTGCCTAAATGGCAATTCGTGCGGACGGTTGCATGCAAGCTCTCTGACGTTATTGCTCCTAAAATAGGAGGCAGTGAGAGCTGCTTACATTACAAGTCCCGGGCCACCTCCCTAGTAGGCCCCCCCACACACACACACACACATTACCTTCAGACACCTCCCCTGCTTCGGCGGAAGTAAGACAGGAATAACTGGTTCACGTCTGTCCGTCACCTCTCCGGTCCTGCTAAATCCATCAGCCCCTCCCCGCCACCACCCCTCCGCACTCCTGCCATCGACAGCAGTGCGTGAGCGAGCGATTCTCCTGACCAAACCGTCCCCTACGACCGCCTGCGGCTCTTCGGTTGGCACGGAAACGGAGGAGTAATCAGTTCCAGACGAATCGGTTTCCTTGGTCCGATCCCACTGTTATTCTTCCTCCTCCTTTAATAGTATCTCAGCTGAGCTTTCTGTCAATTGTCCGCATTTTAAAATTTCATTAGGAGCAGACTTAACCCCGATAAGCTAAACACAGACCAAATAAAGGGACAATATCTCCCTTTTCAAAGGTCTGGGTGTGAGCGGCTAATGTGAAGCGCTTTAGTCATTCTCACGCTTTAATTAGATGGTGTAACACTATCATTGTATGTACGCTTGTGTCACTCTAGGCCGTAATTGAGTTCTTTAGCAAGAAATGGAGGGGCAGGCTAAAGTCAAGTGCAACATTTTCCTTACTGTCATCACTTAAATATGTCCTGCTGAGGAACCAACTGACTGAAATTTCACGGCGGCACGTTTTGAAAGCGACTTGACCGCGCATGTTTTCGTGCTTTGCTGAACAGCATAAATGTTGAAAAGCTGAGCGTCAAGGTATATTCATGTAGAGGTAGAACGAGAGATAAATGAGATGGCGCTTGCTACAATAGTGCAAATGGTGACGTACTACCTTCTTCCTTTTATGAATCTTGACAATATTTTAAAACAATCAAATTAGTTCAATTCCCTTTATTTTTTACCAAGTGCTCTTTTCACCAGAGCGACACGGTATCAAACAAGGTGCGAGTGCTAAACGGGGATAGTTACTCTGTAACACATATGCATAATTAATAGTACAGTAAGCCAGTTAGCAACAGTGGCAAGGAAAACAAAATACTCCTAGTCAGAGCCAAAGGGACAAAAGCAAACCTCTGGCGGTCCAAATACTGCACACACTTCCTGGCCCTTCTGTTGTGGAGACAGAGGACCTGTGTGGATGTGTCTAATAGGTACAACCGCAAAGACCGAGCCACACTCCGCAGCAGCTATAAATCGCTGTTGAAGCCCAGGGCCGTTGGTGCTGTCACTTGTGTTATACTGCTGAGAGCTTCCAGCATAGGTACAATTATTCATTTAGAACAAAGCTTTCCAGTTTTTCGTACCAATTTTCTCCCAGTTTGGAGGCAGACAATTAGGCACATTTTCCGCGTTCCGTCAAAGCCGCAAAGCCGTGCCGACTTGACGGACGAAGTCGAGAGTCTTGCTTGCTGCGGGACACCCTTGCCATTTAAGACCATGGACTACATCTATAGATACACCAGTCTGAAAGAGAGTGCTGCTCACCTGGCTCCACCAGGCTGATGCCATGTGTCACCGTGAGCCTTGCTGGTGGGAGCATCCCAGCCACCTCACCGCCCAACCACAAGCAAGCTTCGATTGCGAAATTCAGCGGCGTGCCGCTGGGCAAGCACTCTAAAAGAAGACGTGTTTACTCTGTTCCTGAAAAAGTCCTTTCTCTTTCACTTCAGGGACTTCCAGGGAAATCTGATGAAGCGGCTGAACAAAGATAATTGCTAGCAGTCATAAATCTTCTCACCTTAGGAGGCCAAATTCCCCTTGAAGGTTAACAGCTCATAATGAAAAGTTAAAATGCAAAGGAGACATACTTCCCCGAGTGGGCTTCCCCAGTGTGCTCACAGCCCACGCTGGCCTCACCGCAGCTATGCTGGCCAAAAACACTCGTATGTTTCCGCTAGTCGCCAGAAACTGCAAACACCGAGCACGGCAGAAAAAGGAGCCCCGACGAAGGCACCGGACGCAGAAACGGATGTCAGCATAAAAACGAGAGTGAGAACAAGCGCTGAACTGGAAGGGTCTCCGCTCTCCCGGGCTGTCGAGCGGTGTATCAGGAATCAAGCGCTCCGTGAAGCAGGGGCCGGCCTCCTTGGCATGCTGAAGGCAGAACGACATTGATCCGCCCGCTCGTATCCATCTGTCTCCCTGACAGGGGAAACCGGATTGTTCATAAAAATGGAAATGGAGCCGCGCTCCCCCGCAACCTTCAACCCGCGGCCGGCTCTGGCGCGGCCTGGCCGGCCGGCCGTTGCCGTCGCCGCGCTTCGGCGATGGGCGTCCTCATGCTGGCGCCCGCGGGTCAGCGCGGGGGTGTCGTACGCCGCATCAGGGGAAACGCATGCACGTCTAACATCGCGGCTGGGGGGTGGGAGTGCGGTGGAGGAGGGCTTGTTACTCCTGCAGATGTCTTCATGTCATGTCTTGGATTAGACACACAAGTGTGCAAACAGTTGAGCTCTGCACCCCAGATCACTGTAACTGTGTGGGGGAGGGAAGGGGGGGGGGGCTGGTGCAGACATATCGCAAGAGCCAGATTTATCCCTACAAATTACTGTCACAGAGGCAGGGCTGCACACCAGAGACAGTTACACTCCGGGCTTTGTGTCTTTCTGCCTTCATATAAATAGATAATGCGAAAAGGGAATGCCGCTAATGCGAAATTCATCTTATCCACGCCGCGGCCGCGCACAATCACGCACGAGGGAGCCCCAGAGGCCAGGAGGATGCCTCTGTATGTAAACAAGCCGCCGGGCACCGACGAGTCAGTTCTGTGCCTCTGCCAGCTGATGTATTGCCCTGCCTCGCTCATGAACTGCCATGTAGTTCAATTACCACCCCGGGGGTGGGGATGGCGCAGGTAAGCAGTTTGACTTCCAGAATCCATCATTTCTGAAGGTGGTTCGATACTTAATCAATTATCCTTTTCTTGGCATCCACCTCGGATGCTTAGCAACAAAGGAGACTACCAATGAGGCATCGGGTCGGATTGATTTCTGTTCCCAAGGCTCCACATTTTCTGTGCAGCTACACACTTTTATAGGAAGCTGTGTCATTATGGCGGGTTTCAGCCGGAGGCAGAGCGTTCGGCATTGCTAATGAAGTGCTCGGCTCCAGCACACAGTCTGCAGCATAAGCACATAAGCCTCCTTTAAACACACTTTATAACTAATTTTATTCTCTTTCTCACAGCTCCAGTTATTTAATGCAATATCACGCTCGCCCATTTATTCTGTATTGTGCACTCTTCAAGCCATCAGTTTTCCACCACTAACCAGCAACACGCCTTTGAAAGCTCTGCATCACAGAACAAATTACAAAGAAAAACATTTAAAAAGAATGTTATTTATGTCCGAAGCAACGATCGGCGCATTTTCCCCCGACTCAAAGGCTTTCCAGCTTGCTGGGGACGTTGACGCCGCCGAGGACGGGGGACACGCGCCGCAAGAGCCTGAGCACCAGTGCAGTCTGCAGCAGGACGCGCGGCACTTATAGGCGAACGGGAAACCTTCGAACTCCGCCACGGACGGTCCCAGGCCCGGGCGAGAAAGGAGGAGGGTCGGGCACGGGCCTAGTTACCCGGCTAAACCTCGCCGGCTACAGAAACGCCGACGAGGAGACTTCATGACATCTCAGCTCTTAGGGACGCCTGGAGAGCCCTTGTTGGCGGCCTATGGCGCAGGAAGGGTGGAAGGCAGAATAAGAAGAAGAAGAAGAAGAAGAAGAAGAAGAAGAAGAAGAAAAAGCGTTGTAACCAAAGGACCCGGGTTGAAACCCCTGCTCTTGCCGTCGTACCCTCAAGCAAGGTGCTTACCCTGAAGCGCCTTAATAAAAATTACTCAGCTGTACAAAGGGGTAAATAAGTAGCTTAGTGTCTGAACCTATAACGCACACATCTCCGAATGAGATGCTGTGCACCGATCTCTCGCGACCTGTCGGTGCTCTGGGGCGGGGGTCTCACGGACAGGGAGCCCTCTGCACCGGAGGATCTCTCACGCTGCCCGGGTCGATGGTGAGAGGAGCCACTGAGGAGCTGCGCGCAGACAACAGCAGGAAGTAGGTCAGCTCAGCGTGTCGTGAGCTCAGCGAGCGGAGGGTGGAATTAAATGGAGCTCTTGATAATAATTATAGAGGCGAGAGGGCTGGGGGAGGGGTGCGAGGAAGCAGGGGGTGCGGGAGGGGGATGGGGCCCATTTGCCAAAACACACAGACAGTGTGCCGTGGCAGAGCGGTACGATTCATTAAAGAAATAAGAATAATGAGTCCATATGGTTTGTAATCCTTTGTTTCCTCGCAGCCTTCGTAATCGTATTTTGAACGGATGCTTCATAAATAATCGCCCTTGTTGCTTTATGGCTTCTTGGGCTCTTTCATCAGTCGATTAGACTCGATGAAATTGGACATTTACGCATCGAAAGGTGGCCTGGCGGGAAGCGGTCAGTCGCACGGCCCGTAAGCGTTCCGTGCCACGACTTGTTCTCGAGCCATCCGAACTGCTTGCGAAGGGAAGGCGATGCGGAGGAGGCGTCCCGCACGACCTGAGCGGAAACGCTGCGCTTGCTCCCGGACGCGGGTCGCGGCGTGTGCCGTGCAACGCTAACTAACTAAGATATCGCAAGTCGAATGCCGCGCATGTTCCGGCAGGGTTAATAAAATCTCTAACACAGCTACGGGGAGCAGTGTCTGAGAGAGAGCGAGAGAGAGAGAAAGAAACATTATATTACATAATAAAATGTAGAAATCACTGTTTTTACAAGCCTTTTCTTTGTCTTCTAATTAATTCAGGGGGCGGGGCCCGCAGAAGGAGCTGACATGAGTTATACACGTCCCGAGGGAATAAATTAAGTATAATAAAACACAGGGATTAATCTAATCCCCAAGCTGCTCGACAGAGCGATCTTCCTCTTTCCGTCGAGAAATGTTGCAAGATAGCTGCGATAATTTCTACGGCTGCCGCGAACGCGGTCTCTTGTGTCCGCTCGGCACAGGAGCACAAAAGCGTGCCGTCTTTGAGTTTATTCAGAGGCGCTCACCGTTGAGATGACAGAAGGAAGGGCTTTGAAGAGGGCCTGCGCTGGAGCCAGCCTTTGTGCCACTTAAACACCCATTCAAGTGGTACAGCAAGCCTGACTGATTAGGGACGGCTGATCGCCCATCAACGCAAAGTAAAGGAGGAACTGAAAACCGTCCATAAATATAATTAGGGAATTAGGATTTGTGAAATGCTTGACAATGTAAGAGATGGCCTAATTTCTTTTGGGTTTTTTTCTGCCAAGCAAAAAAGTGTTCCTTCTTAGTTTATATTTATCAAACATGCTATCTGCACTCTTCACCCTCTTGGGCTGCATCGTCAAAGACAGCGTATAAGATAAAGACACGAGAGCGAGCTTTTCAGTGTGCTGTTTTAGCCTGGAAGGGGTTTTGTGCCAGTGCTCAGCTGCCTTAATGTGTTCTCAAGAAATACATTTACATTTATCTGTTTAGCAGACGCTTTTGTCCAAAGCCACTTCCAATGAACTCTATGTGGTGTCATCAGCCAACACACCTTTTTCGCCGTGGTGACTTACACTGCTAGATACACTACTGACACTGGCTCACTCACCCAGACATCAAGATTACTGGCTGCAGAACACAACTAAAGAAGCTGAAATTTCGACTTCCGAATCGCATGGTTAAATAAGCACGCAATTTACTAATTATCGTGGACGTGTACTGTATATTCTCTATAATTTACGGTTTTTTAGCTGATAGTATGACATGTTACAGCAACTCCCTGGAAATACAAGAGAAGAAATACAAGAGAAAAATACACACACACACACACACTTTCTGAACCGCTTGTCCCATACGGGGTCGCGGGGAACCGGAGCCTAACCCGGCAACACAGGGCGTAAGGCAGGAGGGGGAGGGCACACACCCAGGACGGGACGCCAGGTCGCCACAAGGCACCCCAAGCGGGACTCGAAACCCAGACCCACTGGAGAGCAGGACCTGGTCCAACCCACTGCGCCACCGCACCCCCCTTACAAGAGAAAAATACTCATAATGAAAACCAAGCTTTAGACCATCATTTATAAATGTCTGTATTGCGGTAAATAATGTACTTACTCGTGGAAGAAAGTTCCCCTCTCCCTCAGGACTGCAAAATTACTCACAGACTTGAGGAAAGGTGTCAAAACTGAGCTCAAATGCAAGTCAGTCAAGATCTCCTTATAGCGGCATAGAATTATTATACAGTACAAATCAAAAGTTTGAATCCGTATTTGACGATGATTTACGTCTTCTCCGCCAGCTAGTTCTTGCCCAGCTGTGACGTGTATTCGGGTTGTATTGCTGGGTAGCGAAGGATGCCCCCCCCGTCTGGCTGTAACGCTCATGGAAAGGCGTGTCTCTCTGACGTGTGTTACGATGTCCGTGCTGGTTGAGGTCCCCATGAACTTGGTAAGGATGACCAACTCTGTGACCGGTAAAGCCACCCCAGAGCACGACACACAGAGCCCAGACCACACGATCAAACGTCATGGACTCGTTCTCTCTGTTTCTTCAAATAGTGACGGGCAGGACCCAAAAATTTCAATTTTTTTCTTTCATCGGTCCATCCGGACATCAAATGTTTGTTTTTCGGCCCAGGCGAGAATTTCGACCAGGTGCACTTAAAACTTCAGATTAAATGTATGACTTCAAGCAAATAATAGGTTCTATTTACATTTTATTGATATTTGCAATAAGTTTACTCATTTATTGTCATAAGCAGTAAGCGGTAGTAAAATCATGGTACCCAACAATGATAACTGCGCTGCGATGACCATGTGTCCATTTCCGAACATCTTGTGCGAACGTAAATGTGGATCATCGCAAATGCAAATCCTTTCGGAGTGTCTGTGAAATGAATCAGTGTAGTTCTTTATGTTTTTTTTCTTTTTTTTCCTTTTTTACTTTGCTCGAATAGTTTTCGGCAGGCCGCTAACACATCGTGCCGCTAACGTGAAACGGATTATCGAAGACGTACACGTTCCGTTTGCCGAACAAACGCAAACTATTTGAATCGTGTTGTTATTGTAGGCCGCGTACAATATCGTGCGAGACAGCCTGTGCGTGAAGAATCGTGTGCGAGATCATTGCGTGTTAATGAGAGAATGCGAATGCCCTGCGTGCCGTGGGTTTGCAGCTGGCTGCAAGGGAAATTCCAGGCATATCTGACAGCCAGAGACAAACAACACGTCCCCAGGTTCACCGAGGCGGCGCCGGAGGCCATCCGGAGCCGCGGTCCCGGCGACGGCTTAGCCCGAGCGCTGCCGTCGCTACCGGTGCGCACGGCGGGGTCACGGGGTCAGCAGGACACCTTGGGTGCTCCTCGCGCCGGGAGGTCGCCGCTGCGTCTTCGAATTTCCCAGATAAAAAAACGCCGACTTTGCGCGTGATGAGCGTTTTGTCGAGTTCCGCCCGGACGGTTAAGCTAATCCAGCTAACGATGCCAGTTTCGTCATCTCTCATTTTTCTCTCTAACGCTTAAATTACCGTCGTTCGCTCAACTCGCTGCCTGTTTTGTCGTCTCTTATTTTCGCTCTTACAGTTCTATCGATCCGTGTTGCATTTCTGCTGTAACCCGAGAAAAGGAGTTCAGCTCTCCGTTTCGCCCGAGTTCGTGCGTTCCCAAGCGTCAGGCTTCGCGCGAGGTTCTTCTGGATTGTCTGTGAATGACTCTCTCTCCTCATGCCGCTGGTGATCTTCGTGCTTGCAACGAAAGGTTTGGCCCGGAACACGTGCGGCGATTGCGCTTCCGCCGCATAATATTCCCATTCCAACAAAAATATGTGCGCACGCACCTCACTGCTGCTTTCCTTAGTGCCCCTCCCTCCTTTTTTCCTTCGTCAAGCCGAAACCGTTGAGCCGAGGCCAAAGACGCGCGCTGCGTGCACGCTTACCTGCCTCGAACTCAACGTGTCGGCGCCTTGCTGGGCACAGATAGCGAGTGACGTTCGCCTCCCGCTCGTAGCGAAAGCGACCGGAGAGGGAAAGGCGCCGAACAACATCTCGGCTGCCCACCGTCTCCTCCGTTCGCGGTTCTCCTTCCCCAATAACGGCCGGCCGAGTAGGCGTCGGCGGCGAACGGGAACCCGGCGCGGCTCTCCTGCCTCTGCGCTGATAAGCCATTTCCTCCAGCATTTCATTAACGACTCAAGCGGTGACAGCGGCAAGTGAATCACGTATTACTAATGGCTTATGTAAGAAGTGGCTGGAATTAAATAACAGGAAAAGTGAAGAGGGTATAAACTACTTCTTTGAATTTCCGGCAAATTGAAATTCCCCGAGGATGTGGCCTGTTGAACAGGCGAGGCACCGCGGAGCACGCGGCCGGCCGAACGTTCGCCACGCTGGCAATAAGTGCGCCGCCGCTAAGTGGATATCACTCTACATAATGGACTCCCTGGAAAACTGAGTAGCGGATGACAGGGGAGAGACATGAGCCGCAAGGAGCCGGCGCAGGACTGATAGAGAGCTGCGGTCAAATCCGGTGCCCGCAGCGCTGCCTTTGGCTCGCTCTCGTGCCCCACCGCTGCTGGCTGCAGCTCCGAATTAACTCAGAAGCACCCCGGTTCCGGTGTGTCTGCAGCGCAGCGCCACGTCCAGCTGTCGTGAAATAACGGAGATCGCACACAAGTTGTTACGTTAACAGGCCGAGCCGATGCCGAAAAGCTCACGTTATGAAGACAGGGCACATCGTTACCGTTTACTCGTTTAACGCCGTCCTCGATATCAACTGACAACGTTCACCTTGCGTACTCATCTACCGACAACACTTTATCCGTTGCCTGCTCACGCTGATTTTATGACGACACGATGTTTACGTGCATCTCAAAAAAAAATTACGAGGAAGGTGATCGGGAATCGTCGATATTCCGATGAAGTTTCACGATGAACGTTGGAAAGAAACTAACCGACTGTACTTAATCACACGTCTGCAGCTATGTCTCTTTCTCCTAAGGTAATGGACAAATTTGCGTTTTCTACGAGATGTACGTTGCTTTGGAGAAAAGCATCCGCTAAACGAATAAGCGTAAAAAAACGTAAATGAAGATTTACCCATTTCTTTACTGTGTCAGTTCGGGGTAACTGCCTGCAGGAGGTGGGATTCAAACGCGGGTGCTCCGAGCTCAAGGCACTACATGCTGCATATTTCCCTTAGCGGCCGCGTTCTACTTTTCAGCTGGGTGTGCTGAGCAGCGCTTCCGGAGAAAACGAAGAACCGAACGGTGTCCCGCGTGCCGTCTTCCCGTATCGGCGCCAACGAAGCAGTCGGCCACGAAAGAAACGTTGCGGATGCTGCAACGAGCTGATCTGCAGCTCCCGGTAATTCGCAGGTGACGGGGTTTAGCCCACCTCCTTATCCCCTCAGCAAATTCGCATCCTCGAACCGGGCCGAGGCAGGTTCGACGGCTCGCCGTTCGCAAGCGTGAAATCTCTTTACGAGGAAGAGACGCGCGGAAAGAGTTCTCACCCGGCAGTGTCGCTTGTGCCACAAAACACCGCGTAAGTGTCACCGACGTTAAATATCAATGGAAGTAGCACGTCTCGCAGCGAATACAGGAACGCTCGACGACACACGCGCGCGAGCATATTGTGAAGACGGCGAACGTCTCCTAATGCTTGAACGCTAAATGGTGCCGCCCGCGTAACAATAAGCGTTGGCGCCTTGCCGCGGGAGGGGGATTTGGACGACTGACAGATGTCGGGGCGCAAAGGAGGCCTGCCTGGCGTGCGCCCACCTTCGCCGCCACTGTTGGCGGGCACGTGGCCCCGCCCCCCTGTGCGCTTCGCTCGAGGCCTGTCATGCGCTGATGTAATATTCATGGTGGGCGCGGGGGGCTGGGGGACGACGGGTGGGAGCAACGGCGCGGTGCTCGCGGGCTCGGGCCGTGATCGAGGAGCAGCCGTTGCGCTCTCTCCCCTCCAAACGCACCTCACGAAAAAAGCCTCTCTCCTCTTAGCATCTACAGATCCATCTCGCTCCCTCTCCGCGCCGACATGAAAATTTAATCACAGGCTTAAATGGCTGCCCTGGCATGAGCCTGGGGAGCGCGCTCGCCTCCCGTTTTTGAATACAGCTGCTCCTAAGTGGCGTTGAGTCAGGAGCTCTGGCCGCCCGTGACAATCGGGTGTACGTTTTCGGCGGATGCGTCTAAATGCAGCCGGGGGCCGGGGGGGGTCGGGGGGAGCGCGGGGAGTGAGACAATTATCCCCCTTTCTCGCTCGGCTGTTACCTTTCCCCATTTGAAATTCAACTGTTTCATCTAGACATTTCCTTACAAACTGTCTCAGGAAATTAGAGTCAAATTAAGACAGGAAAAAAAAAAAAAAAAACACAGAGCTCCCCGCCTCCCATCTATCCTTCAGACAGCTCGGATTTAAGCTCATTTTACGCGCTCCGGTCTGCTCCCAGACCGTCCGCCACCAGACGGCCGGACCATCGGAGCCGTCGGAGAACGCCGCGTAGGTGCTGGGCTGCGACCCGTGATCAGAACCTTCCCCGAGAGCGACCCTCGGCTTCTCCCGTTACTCGAAAAGCGGGAGACGGCCCGTCCGGACAGCGCTCGTCCGACCGCATCCCGGGGCCCGGCTCTCTGGTTCGCGCTGTATTATTCATCGGCCTCTTCCGGGGGCCTCTTGTGGGGGTCTGACCAATGGCTACAAGGAGGATGTGAGTCCTGGCCGGTTTCAGTTTGTGGGCAAACGTCAGCTGCGCTCCCAGGTCGGTGCTAAGCCACAAAGGGCTTTCATGGTTTCGTTTGCTTAGTCTTCACTTGAACTGTAAAACCTGCCCTCGCCGACTCCAGCTTCTGTCTCACCGGCTGCGTTCACGCAGGACTAATGGCATCTCTCTTTTCAGGCAGCCCGAACTAAATACACTTAAAGCAACAAGGGGCATTTTGCTAAAAATGGAGGCGCGCTTGAGGGATTTCATTTCTCCGGGAGAGAGAGCCAAAATGGACGGATGGATGCGCTTTTGGCAGAGACGCATGGAGCCATCAAGCCAGGTCTGGGCCAGAAGGCAGAGCCAATTGTTCATCTCTTCACGACACTCCAGTGCCGCGTGACGCTTCACGGTGGGCGAATTACACACACGACTCACCGGCACATGATTCATTCTTAGGTTCACGTTACATTAAAATTTAAAGCATTTCACACATTTTAGCATATTTGACATTAAACTTTCTCTTGTTCTTTCCATCAGTTGCTTAGTACGGGGTGTTGTGTAGAGATTCTTAACACACGCTAGCGAAATGGATTCATTATAAAGCCATCGTATTTACGATTCGAAGAGGCTCCGTTCTGTTGATTGCGCCACGTTGCTTTGATCACGCCCATATAATCCTCGTGATGAGGGGAAGCCGAACAAGAAAATAAAATCGGGAAGTGACGCCCGCTACGCACAAGCTCCTTCCAGTGCGATGGCGAGGAGTTATATTTCCCCATAAACTCAGCAACGTTAATAAGCGCAACGCCGCAAAACTGGCTTCGGCAAAAAGCGGCACAGATATCAAACGGTGCCAAAGTCGCAGCCGTGCGACTGCAGAGGAAACCGCTAAGAAGAATTGCTGGCACCGGAACTCAAACGTGTCAGCGCCTCCTAAAGGCGGCCGCGTGTCCCGCGAGCGCGGATCGGGCCCTTTCCCTGCGTACGTGAGCCGCCGGGAGCCAGACGCACCGGAGGGAAGAAGGCCTGGCCAAGCCTGGCTGGCAACGGGGCGGCGTACGCATGCGGAGCGAGCGCATGGCTGGCCCCCGCATTAGCGGCGCGGCCGGCTCCGCTCTCCCCATTAGCCGAATGACAGATCTGTAATAAACAAGTCCCGTCACTTCCGAGCCCCGCTTCGCATTCGGAGAGTAAAACACAGAGGAGGGGGAAGAACCCTCCGGCAGCTGGGCTCAGCGGACCTGAAACCGGATTTCTTTACGGCAGCCTTCGGAGCAGAAAATTCCCCTCTGCACCCGGATAGTCCCGGAAAATGGATGAATATTAAATGGAATCCATGAATAAATAACCGCTCCTCTTTTTCTCTCCCAGCAGATGAGGTAGGGAAAAAAAACATAAAGGAAAAATAACAAGCCCCGCCGCCAGAGGAAAGCTGCAGGCCCGTTAATTAGGTCTCTCCGTTTGGGGCCCGCAGCTCCCGTTCCCCCGGAATTACGAGGTTACCGCAAGGTGATGGTGTAAGAGACCGTTATTAAAACTCATTCCTGCCCGGCTACAGCTGGGATATGGCACCGTCGACACGTGCGCCTCGCTGAAAGATAACGGGCGTGCTTACACTGGCCCCATTTGATACCGACTCGCAAATTCAGATCGTCTCCTGAAAGCCTTGGCTCTTTTAAAGGCACCTCAGCCTTTGAAAACCTTCAATAGGTGTACTGTGTCGCGGCAAGTGCCGAAACCATTGTATTTATCACGGCCAAAGCACTCTTCAGGGCAGAATTTGTTATGAATGCTGGCAGGAATGCGGAGAAGCAGGCCGCTGAGTCACAGGTGATGCAGCGGAACAAGCCTGGGTGGCTGGTGGGGAAGGAGAAGTGCTGGGAGAGCTGGCGTGCATCTGCCAAACCGCAGCAGGACCGGCAGCTAATGGTCAAATTAAACAAATGACCAAACAAACAGCCCGGGAGGAGGCCGAGATGAGCCGGGTCACACCGAAGAGCGGTTAGTGACGTGCGGAGAGGGGCAGCAGCTGGGTGCCAGATGTGAGCGGATTGGCGACGTCTTGCGAAACTCGCAGGGCTGACGGGATGCCCTTGTTTGGAGGCTGAGGAGCGATCGTTCCACCAGAAACAGAAAAACCACAAGAGCCGCCTGGGCCGACAAGTAATAGGATTCACGACTTCGGCATAAAATATTCACGCACGGACGCAAGCGCTTGTCAGGGCGTCCTCAGCTTTCAGCAGCGGGTGACCTTTAACGTGGGGAAATGAGACGGCCGAGCAGAAGTGACGGGAAGGTCCAATCAGCATCCAAGTCTCGCGAACACGCTCGCCGATCCGCTCTCATTAGTCCCCGAGCTTGAGCGACATCATATTACCGCCCCGGCACCGTGCCGTTCGGTCTCCCCCTGCTCAGATGGAGCGAGGATGTCTGGCCGCCCTGTTCGGGAACCCGACTCCGCACTCACCCGCACCGCCCTCGTCGAGGCCTTCGGAGCGCGGGGGGGCGTGCCGGAATAGCCGAGGCAGGTCGGTGCCGCGATGGACGGAAGTGTCCGCTGTCAGAGGACACTCGTCACCGTCTCGTCATTCTTCTTCTGAAATCAGTCCTTGGAATCTGGTTACAAAAACGGTTAAAATGCTGGGAGGCAGCAGGTGGCGTAGCGGTTA
This sequence comes from Scleropages formosus, assembly GCF_900964775.1. Classification (NCBI taxonomy): domain Eukaryota; kingdom Metazoa; phylum Chordata; class Actinopteri; order Osteoglossiformes; family Osteoglossidae; genus Scleropages; species Scleropages formosus. The sequence continues at coordinate 954,032 of NC_041816.1, read as the reverse complement.
GAGCCGCTTCGTTCACGCTCCACCAACTGAGGTCAAACTCACATCTCTCCTTTTGCCTGATACACTTGATGTAGTTGCCCTACAGTTAGATATATGTATAGAGATGTTACAAGACGTACATATTGTATTTATCGTATCGACATGTCACGCACCAGCTTCGTGTTAATTCCATCTAATTCCTTCTTATTCATTAAATAACATTGCCTGCTTTTATTATGACTTAGACAAGGATAAGATCCCATTTTAAGAGCTTTTCGTGCAGAATTCTGGATAATTCCAAAGGGCTACATTTACATTTATTTATTTAGCAGATGCTTTTCTCCAAAGCGACTTCCGATGAACTCTATGTAGTGTTATGAGCCCACACATCGTGTTCACCGCGGTGACTTACACTGCTAGATACACTACTTAGACTGGCTCACTCATCCATGCATCAGTTGAACACACTCTCTCCATCTGTCACTCACACACTATGGGGAACCTTTTGGTGTTTTACCTTGCTGTTTGTCCAACTTGTACATGTCGTGATGTCATTGCCTGTTACATGATCCCTAACTTTATACGTGTCACAGCTCATGTAATACGTTTAGACGCCGATGAAGGGATTCTGCCAAAACGCATCGGTGTCATGAAAATTAAAACCTGATTTCAGTCAGCTCTGCGCTCTCCCATTGTCTTTCTAATTCCTCGTACACTTGATGAATATACTTACTTTGTAATGCGGCAGTAAATTTAAAAAAACAAAACCTGTTACACGGATGAATCATTGCTTGACCCTTTTTAGTGGCTTTGGAGAAAAAGTGTCAGCTAAATACTAAACAAATGAAATTTTTTTTTTTTCTTTTTTATATGGCAGAGCAGGTCAAAGCCACACCTGAACTGATCGAGATGTCATTATCCTGGAGATTCATATCCTTTTTTTTCCCCATCAATGACCAATTTTTTCAGTCAAGATATGGAAACGTAAAATGTTTTATGTGTCATTTATTAAATATCAGTGCCTGCTTTAATTATGACTTAGACAAGGATAAGATCACATTTTAGGAGCTTTTCATGCAGAATCCTGGATACTTCCAAAGGGTTCCCAAATATCGAAATACTCCAAAACAAGACGACAGCAAAGGCAGAGAAACACCTTCAGTTAAGTAGAGAGATCTCTTGCGGAAAGCATTGTGTCGGTGGGTCGGTGGGTCGGTGTTCTATGAAAAGTCCTGAAGGAGCAGTGTGTTGGAGACAGAGTGCTAACAGGTAGGAACACGCTGTTAATGGGGAAGGTCCATTTGGTCCATTATTTTTCGCTGCCCTGCTAATCAGGCTCCGAAATCAGGTGGCCCTCTTCTTCTTATTCAGCGTTTCAGCGATTGAAAAACGCGTTCGTGCTTTCCTTAAGAGGCCGGCGTGTGGGTGTGTGTGGGAGTGGTGATAATGTCATGACTGCACACACCGCAGAGTGTGTGACGCATCATACATCATTCTGGAAAACCACCTGACGGTCATTGCCGACGCCCGTCTGACATCGCCTCCGTATGCGTGCGCGCTTGCGTGTGTGTGTGTGAGCGACAGCTCCGGTGAGGGCCTAGCCGGACCCATGTATGAAGAAGCGTGATCTTGACATCGACGGGGTTCACCGACTGGCCGTGGGAATACAAGGAGACAACCGCGGACTCTCGGTCCGGGTGTTCCCGGTGATTTAAAAGGACAGGAAGAGCGGAACGCAGGTGAGTCCGGTCCATCTCCAGCACACGTGGAGAACTTAAAAAAAAAAAAAAAAAAAGAAAAAACACATCTGGGCCAGGGCTTAATTAATTCCCACCCTTACAATGGAACTTGTTCTCCGTTCTGTCGCTGACTGGGAGTTCAGGTGAGAGGGGACTGACTGACAATTTCTCCACAATGGAATAATCTTTCTAGTCTGTCTGGAGGATGGCTTGACTCTTCCCATTTCTCCCCGAGTCAGATAATGACAGGATTACATCTCTGCAGGGGCCATTCTTGACAGCGCTTTTCAATCACGCGCAGAAGAACGGGGAATGCGAAGGGAGCGCGGGGGAGGGGGGGCAGTTAGAGCAGTGGCGCCTCAGCGTTGTCTTCTCCCAGAGCGACCGCGGCGGTAATGGAGCCTCTTTATTTAGCGTCTCCCTGACCTCAGACACAGATCCCTGTAAGTATATTACCCAACATCGTATGCAGGATCTTAACTGGAAGCCTTCACCATCGTCAAAGCTATATTTCACAATGCGTGACAACGCATGAAAGATTGATACTATAATATTCTCGATATGAATTAATCTCTTTAAAGGCTGCTGGCTAAAGCACACATCATGATAGCTGTATAATCAGAAACGCGCTCATACATTTTCCAATCCCAGAAAAAAACAGAAAGGCAAAACAGAGCAACAAAAACAAGATACATAGTGTTTACCCGGTGCGTTCGGTGGAATCGCACCTCCCGTTTCCTCAAGGACTGTATTTTTCGTTTTTTGCCTTGAAAGACTCTGTGTTTGACTTGACGCACAACTGACCTTTTGGACAAGAAGTCGGGATGCCGGGGGCGCGGTGGTGCGGCGGGTTTGGCTGGGGCCTGCTCTCTGCTGGGTCTGGGGTTCGAGTCCTGCTTGGCGTCCCGTCCGGGGTAGGTCCCTCCGTGGGTCCCTCCCCTCTGCCCTGCATCGCCGGGTTAGGCTCCGGCTCTCCGTGACCCCGCCTGGGTCAGGCGGCTGTAGACGTTGTGTGTGTGTGTGTGTGTGTGTGTGTGTGAGTTGGGATGCTCTCCTGGAGGACCTCTTTGAAAGCCCACAATATAAAACACATGCAACTACAGAAGAAAACATGCACGCAGCTTTTGAAAAACATGTGTAACGAGCTTCAACGGCGCACTTGAGGAGGAGGAAAAGCGAAGGCAGGAGTTGCACTTTATTTGCACTCACCTTCATTTCACGGAAGCTCGGCCGCATGTGGGATTTATTGCACTTCTAACGCCGTTGGACGCGACACAGGTTTTTATCAGTTTTGCACCTATTACAGCCAGTAAATCAGTGTGACGTTTCTGTAGCATCGCTTTGTTAAGACATCGCAGAAAACCTCTCGTGAGAAAACTTCAGGCATGGGCTTTATTAGTAACGTGATCACTGGTTAGCAGTACCAGAGAGCATCCCTCCGTCCGTCCGTCCGTCCATCTGTCCGTCCGTCCATCCATCTGTCAGACGTCCATCCGTCCGTCCCAAAAACCTGAGAGCAATATCCGGGTGTATAAAACGAGAACCAGTGAAGACAATCTGAAATTTAAAGAGAGCTGAATCAAACTGAGGTTTGTAAGTAAAAGTACAACATTTTCACTTTTCTGTCATACTCTTATGTAAGCTCTTTAAATGTGTATGGTCTTTTTTTTGGATTTATGGAGACGGATAAGTGTTTTCACATAAAAGGCAATCCATTAGCGGTGAAATTTATTGTTTCACCGAATCTGCACACTGTAGCTTTTAAAACTTCAATGGGATGAAAAAGGGCCGTTTTACAGTCCAAGGCAGGGAAAAAACGCACTGAAAGTGACCCTCGGAATCTGAGCAAATCGCCCTCCTGCGAATCAAAGGCTGCTTGAGCTCATGTGAAACGCAGCCACTCGCAGCTCCTTTCATCCTCACTCAACTAATTCACTTTTAAAGCTGTCGAACCCAGAACCCCCTCCCCCATAATTGTTTCCATATCATGCTAATGAACGGGCCACGGCACATGATCCGCACACCGCCGCGGCTACCTTTGAAGTACCAAATATAACACAAATTAACCGTCTCACTGCGGCACCGCTGTACATGTGCGTCACGCGTTCCTTGCCGGACTCCTCTGCCCTGGCGGGAGGAAACCACAAATCACGGCCGAACTGATCGGTTATTACGAAACGAGGAATTTCTTGGTCGGGTAGCCCCGCGTTTGAGGAAAATGGGATCCGACGGGATTACCGGGGCCCTTCGGAGCGCACCGTCAACTCCGCGTCGTCCGACAACTTTTCCCCAGATTACCAGCAGCTCTGCACGACCTGGTTCGTGTGTGCGCGTGTGTGCGCGTGTGCGTGCGTGTGGGGTGCAGCATGTGCTACGTTACACTGAAAATAAGAGCGTAACACAGAGCTCTAAGGACACGCACGCGCTCTGTGAGGGAAGCTGAAAGATGCTCTTAGTCACAATGAGCTTCAGACAAGCGTCAGGAGAATAAATGGATCATTCTTTTCAATTTGCTGGGATATTGCCAGTATGACAAGGCAATCACTCCTCCGGGGTGAGAGGCACGGCCTGCACACTGCGAGAGAGTTGACAGAGAGAGAAGCGGTGCCAGGAAATTTTACAAGATAAGGGGAGGCTGGGTGCGAGGGTGGGGTGGCGGCGCCGGGGGTGGGCGCGCAGCTGAAAGGATGCTCGGCAATCGCATCCCCGTTCCCCCAGACCGAGGCGAACCTGGGCTTTTAACAGCCGGCCAGCCGAGCGATGAGCGTGAGCGCGGCCGCCCACTCGGCGCTCGCCACGGCGCTGCCTTTCAGCCGCGGCGCGCAATTAGGAGGCAGAGACAAGCAATCTCCCGCGCGGCGACGCAGCGGTAATAGGGCTGCGCGGCCGGCTGGCCTGCCTGGCTGCACTCAATCTCAGCCAAATAAAAGGGATTCATTGGCAGAGGCCTCCTGATTTGGAGCAGCGACTGCCGAGGAGACTCTCGCTTGAAAGGAGAGGGTGAGAGAGAGAAGGGGGTAGGAGGAGAGAAAGGACACGGAACAAAAAAGGGCCCCTGTCAGCTTAGAGCCTCGGAGTGAATGGAAAACATGCACGAGGGAAAATGCCCTCTTGCTGGGGGGAGAGAGAGAAAAAAGGGGGGAGAGCGCGGGGAATTCTCCCTCCTAAGCACAGCAGAGAGCCCCTGCGTGTCACCGGGGCCGAGGAGGGTTAATAACATCAATTTCACTCCCGTTCTTCGGGAGATGGATGAGGATGTCGGAAAATAGAATTACCATAGGATGAATAGCCGCTCTTTCTCTCTCTTCTCTCTTCCCCTCTTCCCCTGTTCCCCTCAGCCTGTCACCCCCGCATCGCCATCCCCATCCCCATCCCCAGCCCCAGCCCCAGCCCCAGCCCCAGGCACCCCAACCCCCCACCTTGATTTTTGATTTTGCAAAGCCACCATGTCTTTGTATGAAAAATATATATTCCATGCCCTGAAGGAAAAATAAATATTGCATTTTTCAACTTGGAACATGGCACATTTTGTGTTTATGCGAAAAGAACAGACATTTGTGCTTCATTTTAAAAACTTTAAGCAAGTATCTCTTTAAGCAAACATTATTGCCCATGCACTATCAAGGTGTCTTTCCCAATATTTCGCTCACATGTGGAGAGTTGACCATTTTTTACTGCATTTTGTGCATGCATGTTGTGCTGTAATTAATATTCCAGCATGCTGCGATGCATATAAAAATCAACTGGAGAGGGAACATTAATTATATGAAACAGTATGTAATTTGGGAACATACGGGTTTACATAATTATTTCTCACACCGCAAGGATACACACATCAAATGATTAATATTCCAAAACATGCCTGTGGATTTGTAAATTGAAACATTGCCAGTGGATCATTCCCATCCACTCCAAGAAAGAGACTTGCTTGGCTTCTTCTGAAAGCGAGCGCAGACAGTTATGCCAAAATGCAGATTAGTTGACAGTTTGGAGAACCGCAGCATAAGATTAAACTCTTCTTCGCGCGCAGTTGGGAAGACCGAGCATCTCCTGTGTTCAAGGATCAGCCCGCACACGTGTCTGTGTACACTTTGGATGAGTGTCCAGGCAACTACGGGCGCTATCAGCTGAAATGTAAGGGTTAATATGGAGTTTTAAGGGTTCCAGCTGGTTAAAAGCAACTGTGATACCGTTTGGAGTGCCGCGGCTTTCGTGTTTAGATGTTTGCTCAACAATCCGGGATTTATTGAAGTGCTTTATTTTTGTAACATGGTTTCCACATTACCGTGCCTTTGAGGAATTCCTCTTTCAAAGCCATATTTATGACTTCACCTCCTCCGAGGAGCCGCAGGCGAGACGAACACAGGAGAAGCTCGCAACACCCTGCGCTGGCAGCTCGACAAACAATACACTCCAGCGACTTCCCAGCGGCGCGTGCAGCTGGGTCTGTGACGATAAGTGCGACGCCTCTCCCATCAGCATCAGCTAAGTCAACAGACGCAACCGGCTTTGACTCATGGGCCACCGTTCATTCACGGGGCACGTACATTACACACATATTACTTTAAGGACACAAATGGGACGGACTCGAGCAAATATTTATGCTTTTGAATTTGAATCTTGCTCGATTCGTAAGGCCAGCTTGTCCAAATAACCCCGGGATCACGGTCTAAATGAGAGAGACTAGTCCTTGTGTAATCACTGAGCTGCAGCGCATTACGATGCTACACGTTCGAGGGTCTGAGTGCCGGCTAACACCGCAGCCTCCATCCCGATTCACGGAAAAAACCATAATTCGGTTCCCCAAAAGCCAGCGGCATTCTCCTGAGAACAGTTGACACATCTGCTCTAAAATGAGACTTTAAAGAGCACTGAGGACTGTGGGAGTTCAGCTTTTCTTTGAAAGCCTCCCATGAAACCTCAAAAATGTCCAGTTTTGACACGGAAAAAGGCAAAACCAAAAATGGGCTGGAGCTCCTTCGACGAGCAGACGGTTTGGCAGGGTTCGTTTCTCCTTAATGTCCGCTAATGGCTCGACCCGACCAAAGTGTTTGTAAACATCTGTGTCCAAAACCAAACGTTCGAACGCGGCTATCGGTTTTCAGGCAGGGCGTCACAGAGCGATTTGTCGGAAGTGAGACGCCTCATCATTCGCTAACGGCTCGACCGCAGCGTGATGACCGTGTCTTCCGCCTGCTTTCGCTTCCTGCCTCGGCAGACTCGGAGCGAGAGCGGGGTGCCATCAGACCTCCGTCGACTCATTAGTCACACCGGCGCAAGCAGAGCGACAGCGAGGAGCGCGAGTCCGCTGCTCCGCTGCCCCGGGTGCCCTTGGGGGAAGGAACCGCCGCGCGTTGCTTTCCACCGTATCGACCGTTGCCGAATTAAGGTGCCTTTTCTACGAGGCAGCCTCCCGATTTGACTTTGGGAACCCTTCCCGGGGGCTGTTGTTGCATGCAGGATGGTGTGTCGGAGCCAATGATGTAGCCATGAACAATAGTGGCAGAGCCCAACAGCGGACACTGGAGGAGAGATTAATGATGACAGCGATTCTAGGAAGAGCGCCCTCCGATCAGCAGCCGGAGGAAGCGGCTGTACCGACCGCAATCTGTGATCCGCCACAGTCGGGGCGGCTCTCCTCTCGCCGCCTGTCAGCGAGACGGATTCGCGCCCGGCGAGGTGAGCCGGGGGTACCGGGGCCCGAGGGCCGGGGGCCACGCCGACGCAATAGCGGCGGGCCCGCGAGGACCCCCACTGCACGCCGACCCAGATAAAGGAGGTAAATGTCAGCCAGATTAGGGCAGCATATTAATCCGCCCGCTGCGGCCCGGCCATTAATAATGCACACCGTGGGGCTCAAGGAAAGGGGCCACGGGAGCGAGAGGCTCCTCTCCATCCCCGCTGACAGCCCCAATCAGACCACCTGCTGAACCAGCCCTCATCCGCCATTCATCTGGGCTCTCGCAGCACCGCCGCCCCTCGGCCCCCCTCGCCGAGGTGTCTCCGCCAGAAGCTGTGTGTCAGGTGTACCGGCGGAGCCGGCGTACGCAGCAGGACACCTATTGATCGTCAAGTCCTCGAGTCCATCCCGGAGCGCAGAGACAAGCGTTTTCTCGGAACCCGTTCGGTGATAAACGCAGCGCAAAGGAAAACTCACCGAGAGCACAGCTTGCGATGACTGCAGTTTGGAAGTTATTCCGCGCACTCGCTCAAGTGGCTCAGACAAAGTGAGAAGAGCAGCAGGCTGCTCAGCCGCCTTCTTGAGAATGTGGCAAATTTAAAAATTCTGCGAGTTTGTGAAAGCACACCTTTCATTAAATTCAATTGAAAATCAAAACGTTCAGACTGATTTTTTTTATTTTTTAAATCAAACACAGAGGATCAGTTTCAATGAAGAAAATTGCCCTTCAAAAATACAAGAAAAAAGAGCTGAGTTTGTTTCACATTTCACATTAAATCATTAAATGATTTAATAAGTAGATGAAAAAAATTGCTATTTTGTAAACCGGATACGAACCTTTTCAGTATTTGGTTAAAAGCAAGGATTTAAACACGCCGCAGAGATCCGCAGTGGTGTGGGAAGTAAATCTGTCACGATAAAACGGCCACAGCTGAGCATGTTTCGCCAATCCTGTGCAGACCGTCTTCACGCACTGTAAATTTTCTAGGTCTGCAGCAGACCTCGAAGAGGTGGAAGTGAGAGGTACACAAAAACTGCAATTAATTTTTAAATGGCATGGAAATTTATGATGTAAAACGTGGCTGTTTCCAAAACCTAATAAAATTCTGGGGCTGCTGGAGCAGCCTTATTTATTTTTCATGCCATAAAAAAAATGCGAAAGCTAGTCGAGTTGTCACTCACTGCCTAGAGACCCTGCTGGCAATATTCCACCCTGTGTTGTAGAATCAAGTCTGTCTGACCTCTCCTTGACGGCAAAATGCGCGGTACGGGAAGAATGGTTTCGGGCGGTGGGGAGCAGCGGGGGGTGGATGGATGCAGGGAGAGAGGTAGGCTCAACACAAATCACTGCTGCACAGGCACAACATAATGAAGCCTAGTGCAGGAGAGAGAGAATCCTTCACATTCCTAGCAGCACCTACAATGCTGACGGGGGTGGGGGGTGGGGGGGATGCGCAAACAGCTAAGAGAGACACTGACAGCTGAGGGCAAAAAGAATCAGAGCTGCTGAGGGTTTCGATGGTGAAGGAGATGGCGACCGCGGGAGGAGGTTTGGGTTCTTTTCATGGCTGAAGTCCAGCCTAACCTCTCCTTCCCCTCGAAGGACACATAACAAATGTATAAAAATGTCGCATTACCACACCAGGAAACCAAGATATCGGCGGACCGCTGGTGATCCGGCCCTCGCGAGGTTTCCCAGTTGGGGTCTCCCGGCTGTTGTCCTCCTCCAAGGAGAGTCACCCATAACATGCTGGTGAGCGAAACCCCCGTGGCCCGAACCCGTCGGCACCGACATGCGCACAGGACACACGTGTGAGACAAAGGCGCGAGTGCGGATTAAGGCGGCGTTTGGGAGTTTGACCGTAACTGTCCAATTAGGAGGACGGTGCCGTTGCACCGCATGTAAAAATACCGTGTTGCAGGGTAACACTCGGTGGATAAATATAGGCAGCTTTGCGCTGCCTTCATTCCCTCCTCTAATTAACCTCTCATTAACATTCATTAATTAAGGGAAGAGCATGCAAATTCAAATGGCGAATGCAGAATTCAGGATGTGTATGTCTACAGGAGAGTTGGGAATGCGGAACAAGGAAAGAAAAAAAGAGCGATCGGACGAAAACACGGATGTGAGAGAATGAAAAATGAGCGGAAGGGCATCCCATAATAACTACCAGGTCTCTCTCCGACACATACGACGCACTCTCATCTGCAGTTGGTCCTATTCAGAAACATTTGTCGTTCAGTTATTCTTGCTCTCTGGGGGCAGCGGGTGGCACAGTGGTCAGAGTTGCCGCCCTGCACTCGAAGGACCCGGGCTGAAACCCTACATCCTGCTGTCGTACCCTTGAAGGAGGCACTTACCCTGAACGGAGAGAGTAAAAATGATCCTTCTGCCTAAAATGCAGGCAGCGGGAGAAAAATGTCAGCGAAATGAAGAAACGTAGTTAGTGTGGATTATTATTCAGGTCATAAACATCCCAGTTGAGACTTGAGTACAAAAGGTAGAGATACCAGTGACCTGAACAAAATGCCTCTGGGTTAAACGTGATTGGTTTTCAATATTCCGAGGACAGATGACCTGGCAGAGCCTCACACACGGAGAGGGTCAAAGGGCCAACGCTGGGAAATAGATTAAAGATTATTACCAGGCTGTGATTAGACTACACCAGTCAATAGAGCGCTAAGCTACACTCAGGAGAAAATAGACTTGTGTGTGCGTGTGTGTGTGTGTTGAGGATTTCTGTGTATATCCTCCCACACACAAAGCAATGCAACGCACGCCGAAAAGCGAGGACTCCGGCAATCACACCGCCAGATGACTGATAGCGTCCTGGACGCCGTCGATTCAAACCAAGGTCCCCCACCGCCAGGGCTCGGGGATTCATTCAGAGCCGCGATCGATACAATGCCACCGGCGCGACAGCAGGAATCACGGGAAAGTGGGCAGAGCGGCTGTCTTCGGGGACGCTGCGCATGCGTGGCTCACGGTGACGGCCGGGGCAGCGCGGCACGCTGAGAGCGCAGGGCCCGCGCCTCCGTTTCCGCACGGCGCACGAGAACCGTTTCTCCACGTCGCCGTTTTTACGATACAAGAGCCACGAAACATCTCCTTCCTCCTTTTTTCTTCCACAAAAAATTCGAGAAGGAAGAAAAACTACAAACCAAAAAAATGTCAGCGTAACATGCATAATTGCAGACTTTCTGAGCCGGGGGCCGAACCCAGGGTTCGAACATTCTCTCACGCGCGGCAGCCTAGCGGTAGCGTCCCGGGAAAGAGCGTCGGAGGGATGCGCCGGATTACCGGGGGGAGGGGGAACTCGCAGATGCCACCCCCTCGGTGACCGGAATGTCCTGAAAACTTCATCTGACGGAGGGGAGCGGAGAGTTGGGGCGCGCGAAGGGTCTTCCTCGTTTGTCTGCGGAAGGCGCGTGAATCGATGAACCTACGTGTTCTAATAAGAGAGCATTGTTCGGCCACCAAGGACGGATGGGAAATGGGCCGTGTCCGGGAGTAACGACGGCCCCCGAGCCAGCGCTAGCGCCCCCGCGTGCCCCCCTTCGCCCTCCCCTCCCGCTTGTCTTCTGCTCTTCATTAGTGTTACCGTAGGGTGGGGGGAGATTCCGCCAGATTCGCACTTCAGCTCGGGAGTGCGGGTGCGAGCCGCTTACCGTCGAAGCTGCTGTGAACACAGCCCACGCAACACGCAGGCTGTGAGAGGGGCCCCTGGAGCCTCAGTGTGAGGAGGGCAACAAGGCATGGAACCCGGGGCCACGCATCCAGCACTAATGCTTATTCGGAGGCTGAAGTAGGAGGAAGCACGCAGGACGTTCTCTACATACGTTAATAAACACACACACACACACGCACACACGCACAGACACGCAGTCCCACGCTACGATGGGTCTTACGGCCCAGAACAGGATGAGAGAAGAAAGGGGATCGCGGCCCTCGGTGCGAAGCCGAACAGATCAGCTCCGCTCATAACGTGAGCTAGGAGCAGCAGAGACTGGGTTTCCAAATAGCCCTAATCTCGTCTCACAGTGCTGGAGCGCGGCGCCTTCCTCACGCCGAGTCGCTTCTGCACGTCGCTGAGGGCGCGTTTGCACAGCGAGAGCAGACAGAGAGGTCTGCACTGTCAAGAAAAGCAATTACATTTAATTAGTACTATTTATACCCCAGCAGAAAATCAGTGTGTGGCATTTAAATCACTGTGTCTGTGTCAATATGTCATTAGGCCTAATGTGACAGTTAGGCAGCAGGATCAGGCGGCGGCGTTTGCAGGCACCGGGTCCGTCGGCGGCGCGTTTCTGGACGGACGAGGCCGCGAGGCGAGAAGGCGAGACGACCCCGTGCCGCTGGAGGTAGGGCAGGCGTTCCAACCGCGGCAGGTGAGAACCAGCCCAACGAAGAGCTGCACTGCGAACAACGCCGACGTGTCCCAGCGGCACCGTTTCCCATCGCAGAACGGAAGGCGATGCGGATGCGGGCGAGGCGATCACCGCACGGCACGGCTGCGGTCTGCCCCGTAGCGCCTTCGACGCAGGTGCCCCGGCCTACAGGAGAGCGGCATCGCGCTGGGGGCGGGGGGTGCAAAACGGCGCCGCGCTGTCACTTTTTCAAAGAGAGCTGATATGAAGTTCACAGGGACTGAAGCAAGGTGGGGGTGGGGTAGCGGGTTCGACTAAGACATTTAAACAGGATGAAAGGTACGAGATTAAAGGGGTCTCTGAGCAGGGCTGGTCTGCGCTGATTTATAATTAATCAAGGACACAACAGGCCGGCGCTCCTGCAAGCGGCATCCCGGCTTGCGGAATCGGGCCTTCCCAGCGCAGCCATCGTCTAAATGTGCTGCTACGTTTCGGAGAAATGGAGCACGCGACATGTGGCCGGCGAGGATACGGGAGCCGCTAATCCGTTGCCGTTCGGAGACGCTTTGTTGCCTCTCCCAGGGAATGCAGCGAGAGGGCCGAGCTTCAAAAATGGCTGCCGGCTGCCGGTAATGATGCGGCGCACAGCGCCCCCTCATGGCAGCTGGAAGCACAGTCGGATTCGCTCTGGAGTGGAGCGCCTCTCTGCTCTCGAGTTTCAATCGGTTTATGTTCAAATGAGATGAACATTTGCACAGTGGTGAGTGGAACATATGAAGCGAGCAGAAAAAACTGTAATTGCACATCAGAACAATATACGTACTAATAAGATGATGAATTTACGTAAAAATAAGTGATGTAGCCAACAAAAAACCGAAAAGACAGGTAATTCAGCCTTTCCTGGGGTAGATGGCAGCAGAGCTGGCGAGGAAACAGCAGGAGGGCTGTTTAGGCTGCCAGGCTTCTATCATGCTTTTCCCATACTTTTCCCATACTTTTCCCGTGCTTTTCCCATGCTGCTCAGTGCCACCCCGGGAACACGGAGCACATCTCCACACCGCAGACACCAGGCCAGAGCAGCGGCAGCACACAGCATCTCACCAAAGGTCGAGCGAGGACTTGGGGCAGGGGATCTCGGAGACTAAAAAAAAAAAACAATTGGAGACCTGGAGGAGCCTCACAGGAACAGGATGTGTCTTTCAGTTTATAACAAAAGGTACAGTTGGAGGGTGTGAGAGTGTGTGTGTGTGTGTGTGTGTGTGTGTGTGTGAAAGAGAGAGAGAGAGGTGGAGGAGAAGACACTGTGCTGTTCGCGGTTCACTAGGCCACAGAATAACTGTAAACGAATGAATTCTAGTTGTAAATTAAGGTTCCAAATAATGGGATGTCAAAAAAATTTAAGTGGATCACTCATATGCAGTAACACATAGATAACAAGAATTGAAAAATATCAAAACTGGAGACAAAAGAGCGGAAAAAATAGTTTTGAAGTAACAGGAACTTTTTCTGTGTCAGTTTGTATCAGTTTTGATAGATCCTGACATTCTGAAATATCTTCATCAAGCACAATTAAAAAAACTCAGAAAAACTGAAATACATATATATATATATACAGTATATATAAATTGATATGATGGTATAAATAAATGTACTCCAGCAACTATTAGCTCCATGATATCTAATTATTTACTTTAGCTGGAACCACTATAATCAGTAATACCTCAGTAAAAGATGCTGAAGATGCCAGCTTCCACTGAACATCTCATAAAACACTTATAACTGTATATTCATTTTAAATAATTCTTATAGCAAATTTTTAATAACAAAACAATATCTCATTTTAAGAACTTTCCATCCATCCATCCAAATTCATTAATTACTTCTTCTGCGCATGGTCACAGCAAACCGTAGCCTATCCCAGCAGCATTAGGCACAAGGATGGCGACTCCTGGATGGGAAGCCAGTCCACAACAGGGTAGTCACACACACTGACGCACAATGGACAATTTAGAGTCACCAACCCATCTAAACTGCCTGTCTATGGAGTGTGGGAGGAAACCAGAGCACGCAGCGGAACTTCACACAGACACAGGGAGGATACGATGAAAACTCCACACGGACTGTGCAGGGATTGAAGCCACGGTCTCTCGCACCACCCAGGCTCTGTGAGGAGGCAGCGCTACTTGCTGGGCTACTGTGCCGCACAAAAAAAACTTTCCTCCAAGCTGAAATAATGCCTTCATTAAACACAAAAACTATACATATAGAAACATAAAGACATTGTTTTATATAGCAATCCAAGCTTAAACAGAGCTTAATTAAATTTGAAAAGTACATTACAAATCTGACAGTAATCTTTTTTTATGACCTGATCAGAGAATCACTTTATAGTGAGGAAAGGAAAATGAAAACATCACTGGGATGAAAAGCAGCAAGATGGTTAACAATACTCTGATTCTTGACCCCTGAGTGTGTAGCGCTCCAGTAGTAAAAGCCTGGTAACTGCAGCGTGTCTCTTCCCACCAGATGGCAACACAGAAACACAGTTCCCTCATTCCTGTGCTGATCCATATAGGGTGTGTGCTGTCTGGGAACTGCTTCCGTGTGTGAGAGCAATAAAGAGAAGTCATAAATTAGCACCTGATTTTAAAAATACATACAAATAACAATTAATGTCTCCATGTATGTGAAATATGAAGAGTGTCAGAAGTATCTGTATCCGTGCGCTGCAATTTGAATCTGGGAAATGTCGTTCAGATTTGCGTCTGATGGAGCGGAATACAATTAAAGCTCTAACACTTCGATCACACACACAGATTATTTTGACATATGTGCTACTGGCAGTTTATTGATTCAGATGACAGTTTCTCACTTCCGACATGATATTTGTGCTAATAGACCCGTGTGTGTGTTTACGCAGGGCTCATGAAACGTGCAACATTTACACGTTGGGTTCTCTGTGGAGAGCGCAAAATACTCTAACTTTGGAGTGGAATTTGTTCGTTTGTGTGGGCTGCGAACGCAGATTGTACTGAAAACACGGGAGAACCGCAGTTTCCACGTGCTCATACACTCACTCACTCACTCACTCACTAACATATTGAAAGACACATATCTGGAGATGAATACTTATGCTTGCCGGGGGTGAAAAGGTGCAGGAAAGTGAAACGTACAAATGAGGGGAAGCTATTCAGCACATTTTTGCCATTTGGCCTCCAGCTGCTTATTGATCCTCGAGTTCCAACAGGATTCCAGGGGAACATCGTGATTCAGCCCGAGCAGCAGAACAGGCAGCTCCTTGATTAAAAGTGATCTCTGCTCTCGATGCTATATGCACTTTCTCTTAATAAAAACGTGAAGCTGCTCACTGCTGCTGCGATGTCGCATTGCAAAGCCGGTTGAGGGGGAAAGAAAAAAAAAATTCTCCTGCAGCGGAAGCCAGTGCTGAAAATCCCTCCATTTGTAAAGTGCTCAACTCCAGATCAGCCCACTGGGCTTTTTAGCAGCTTAGCTGAACATTAATGTGCTCGTGTGTATGCTGAGACTCCATGTGAATAATTAATACACAGTGCGATGCTGAATCTGTGCCATTAAAGTTGAACGCAATTCTCTCTACATCTATCTTTGATCTGAAGGCACAAATCACATGTGCGCCAGCTGGAATTCCGTGTGACTTCACCTGTCATTGTTTATTAGCACCACTTACCATCTCTGTTAGCTTTTACTCGATATGGCGTACGAGCCACTCGCACTTGAAAGCAACGAACTGTTGTACAATGTTACGCATATAGATGCAAGCAGTTGTCTCAATTTTTCCAGAATTAAGTAGAAAACATTTAAATGTGCAATGAAAAGTTTGCGGAGACAAAAATCTTGAGAAGCACATTAACCACATGTCAACAATGAAGAAGCGTCCCTGAACACAGTTACAGAAGCAAAATTAATCAATGAAACTGCTGTATGTTTGTTTTTTTTTTTTATTTCCACACAAGATTTTCATCTGCATTGAGGAGAACTGATTTAATGCAACAAAACCTTCTTGGTACTTCTGTCACAAGCGCTCAATTTCAACATCTATAAAAAATACGTACAGTTCATACAAACTATGGCGCATTAATGGAAGCAAACCAAAAATAAATACACGATGTAGAATTACATACGTTTTAATGGTGGGATTGGGGTATACCATTAATCTCCCAAAAGCTGGCTTTTCCAGGTCAGGATGAGGACTGATGAAAAGCGGGTGCCGAATTTGAGGTACTGGATTGTATTCGGAGGCTCGAAGCTCTTGATGCACCCAAAGATTCACCTCACTGAGTTCTTCTCACATGTCTGGTGTCCTTCGACCCTTTGTAGGACCCTTTCCAATGATGGGTTAGCCATGGAATGGACAGAGGAATGCCCTGGAATACGGAGCATTTTCGCTTCTCAAGGGGACAAAATCTTATTTCCCACCAGGTTTGCAGGGTTAACGATGGTATAGGCAGCAGAGATGTGTCCAAGCTCAAGTGTGCAGCTTTCATGTATTGTAACCGACATCTTTACTAGAATAACGGTTAATATAGTAGTTCAGCAATACAACCTAACAAGACAACTAATAAGAAAATTAAAAAAACACTCTCAAACCATCCAGGTATTATTACTAGAGCAAGAAAACTTTACTGCCATACAGTTTAATTTTCCAGTTGCTTTGTTGCACTCAGATGTTCAGCAACTGTAAAATTGTAAGAAATGGCAAACATTCAAAGCATTTACTTTCTAGGTCAGGTAAAGGTTTATATTTTACAATAATCCTGGCCCGACGCAAACAACATGGCCACATAATTCATTATTGAAAATTGTAGTATTTCAAAATTGATGTTTGATGAAATCAAGATTTTCAGCTTAAAATACTTTATTACTCATATTTACTACATAATTACGTAAACTACACACTAAATACTATTTCAGTAATCTGCACTGGCACTAGTAATTCACGCTAAACAGAAAATGGTAGCAGATTAAGAGCTGTATCTGAGGCTAGTAAAACAATAAAAATGAATGAGAATTATTGTTACCGCCAAATAATAGACAAATGTAACCAGGCGAGTCGCGAAAGTGCTTTGATGAACTGAATGGTCAGTGTGATCCGGCAGAGGTGGGGACTTCTGAATGAGCGCGGCCAGCGAAGCTCAGGTGAAGAAATCTTTGGAGATGGCCTCAACGAAGTTGGGGGCGGACATGAGGATGCCAATAGTGCAGAGGATAGTGAAGATGGAGAAGGCCATGAGGCAGAGGCGGTCAATGACGGCCGCCGCGAACTTCCACTCGTTGCACACGGTCTCACCCTCATCTTGGTCCCGGAAGCGCTTGGCGATGTAGCGCACCTCATCCAGGATCTTGGCCAGCTCTGGGTCGCTGCCCCCGGCCGACGAGCAATGTCCCCCGGGCAGCGGTACGTCCTCGTCCCCGGCCCCCGCCAGCCGTGCGCAGATCACTCCGGAGTCAGGCGTGGCGGCGCAGGGCACGGCCTCCATTCCTCGGAAGCCGATGTAGAGCACGTTGCCGTTGGCGCACGACGGAGCCGCGCCGTTGCTGGCGTTCAGCTCCGCGCTGGAGATGCTGCCGCGAGGATGCTTGTTGTGGCAGGCCAGCCGCACCCTCTCCTCTCCGGGACGCTTCATCCGCATGAACCAGGCACACCAGTTCAGCAGGACCACGCGAGTCTGTCCGCAGCAGGGAAGCCGACAGAGGCGGCCGGGCAAATCGGTTAACCGAGGCAGCCGCCCGGGATTTGCCGCCAGAGAGGACAACAGGACACACGCGCACGTACGGGTGTCTCGCGCACGTAAGGACCCGCTCTAAGTTAAGCTCAGAGCAACATAACCCCGAGAACCAAGCAGCAGCAGCTATATTCCCATATTGACAGCACCGGCATACTGCACGCATGCAGCCATTTGCGATTCTACACTTAGTACGCTTGCTAACGATACGTCTTTGTTCAGGCTGAAAAGGAAGCAGGGAAATCAGCTCACCCATTTTGGCATTTTGCCTCCTTCGGGATCATGGTGGTGATACTGTAAAACCAGGACAGTTGCAATCACAGACAGACCAACTATGACCATGGTGGTGGCAAAGTACTGGGCTGCAAAGGAAACAGAAATGTGCGTAAAGTAACTTGCTTTATTGGCAATTTTGTTATGAATTTGCTTCTTCTTTTTTGTTTGTTTTTTTTTTAAAAAACCTTTTGGAATTTCTTAGTGCTGCTTGACCATCATGGCTAAATAGTGTAACCTTTTATTCTAGTGCTATACTTACTTGCAACTGTATCTAGTTGTAAAAATTCACAATGTTACCGAGACGCAGCCCAGCTCTATTATTAATGAAATAATTAAGTAGGTAACGACAACAACAACAACAACAACAACAACAGTAGGCTCACCAATTAACGGCACAGAATCGGACGTGGCTGGCATGATCTCCGCTACCAGCAGCATGAAGACGGTCAGTGAGAGCAGCACTGTGATTCCTGACCCAGAAACAAACAAACAAACAGGAAAGCTACCAGCAGCACAAGGTGTCAGTGTTTCGGTGCTTCCAATCCTGAGCTGAGGCATCATAATTAAGGTCACACATTTCCTTGACAAGAATTAATCACAATCAGTAAGTGCCAAAATAGCTGACTGGCTTAAGAATGAACAAGTAATAAAGGAGGCGTAGCAATTTTCTTTGATTAAATGGATTCTCTCAGTGTTTCTCGCTGTGGCTCAAGATTCATTGTTATCTCTTGCGAGGTTTCACAGTGCGGGCTGTTGAACCAATTCGGTCCCAACGGTCAGGACACATTATTGATATTCAGTGGAGCCGTAAATGCTCTATCAATTCAGCATTACTCCTTCTGGCATTTTCATTCCGTTCTTTCAGTAATGGATCTGTACAAATCTGAGCCTCTGCGATACAACGCATAAAAAGGTTTAAGGAAAAATCCTCCTTTTTATTTTAACATACTATTTACCTCCTTACTATATAAAATGTGAGAGTTTAGTCTCGGTTCAATAGTTAGTCTTGTTCCTTTAATGGGTAGATGTCATGGATTCCAGAAAATCGTTTACACGTGGCTATTGACCTCCTCGCAAGTAATACTGTCGGTTCGAGGCGTTACTCTCGTTCAAGCGGTCGCTACTCTTGGGATGGACAGAGTATGTTAATGCAGTACCTGGTGTTACCCTATGCGCCTTTTTAGATACTGAAAAACCAGGAATTACTGACAACCACTTTGGTTTATATGTATATTATATATTGATACCACTGTGCCTTTTGCATGGTCTTTCAAGTGATTACATTTAGAATTTTCAGAGACAACAATTGTGGACTTAATGAAGTGCATCTGATTTTATTAAGGTTGGAACCCAAAGCTGTAAAAATAATAGGCCACCAGGATGAGTTTGGGTATTGCTTAAGATGATATATAGCTCTCTTTGTTTTCTTTAGTCTTCCTGAGGTGACACACTACGGTAAAATCTGAGCATAAAAAAAAAAAGAAATTAACTCAGGGCCAGCTGGAGAGGTTCCAAAACAAAGCACACGAAAGCTGCATATCTAAAGCAGCCCTTACGTTCAATCTTGCATCAAGCAGAGTTCTGCCAGCCCTCTTAATTAAAGCCAGGTCTTCATTAGGCTCCCTGCATTAAAAAAAGTCAGCAGAAGACTACAAACACAGTGGCATGTGTGAAGGAGACTTGACAATGAGCCCAGGACTTGCTCTGAGGACTGAAGCGCAAATAACCGCACCGAAGGCCCGGTCAATCTCACGAGGAAGGGCAAATAAGCACTGCGCATTGTGTCCATTGACACTAGCCGAGCAAGGACCCGTTTGGCCATCTCACCCAGCGAGATCTTCTCCCCCGAGTCGGCAGGCAGCAGGAAGACCAGCAGGGCCAGCGTGGAGATGAGAACGCAGGGGATGAGCAGATTGAGGCCATAGTAGAGGGTGCGCCTGCGCATCACGACGGTGAATGTCACATCTGGGTAGGGCTCCTTGCAGCACTCGTAGAACTTCTCATTCCTGCGCCCAGGGACCTCTGCATGACACATAGGGAAGACAGACACATTGATCAGGCGTGCCGACGGCACAGCGACAGCAGCTCAAGGGTCGTCTCCGCAGGGCTGTATATCAGCGGTGACACCAGTCAGATACACTGCTGGCTTCTGGGAACAGAGACAGTGGAAGAAAGTTGGCAGCTATTCTTATTCCGGATCGTTGCTCATGTGGGAATTAAAGTGGCGCTTCAGTGCCACACACCTAGGCTACACATCCACGATAGAGAGCTGCCTCGGAATTTTTGCTTCCCACATCAGTTATTATTAAATACAGCAAATAATCAACGTTCTTGATCTCTGATTCCTCGTCATTAGAAGCGTTCCTAATAGTTGCGTACTTGAGCCGTCTCTCTGATCAATGCCACCGACGCACTGAGCCTCCCTGGTTTCTGCAGCCCCCTGTACCACGAAACTCGAAGGAAATGCAGAGAAAAGACGACAAATACCGTAGATGAGAAGCGTCAAAGTCAGTGAGCGGACGGCTCGGCTCCAGCCAATTTTCTTCCCATAATTGGTCTAATTAGTCAATTGCTGCACCACCAGTGTATATCAGGCCATGTTTGTGCATTTCCAAAAACACCGTCTCCCCATTTTTTTCTTGCAAATTAGTTATACATCATACATTAGTAATACATCAGGTCACTGAAATGCCAAGATACTGTTTACATACAGGACCTCCAGAGAGAATTTAATAAACCTGGTTTAGTTAACAGAGAACTCCTCACTAAGAACCGCACGAGCACCTGCTTTCTGACCTCACTGAAAGCAGATTTACCTTTCCTTTAGCATGCCACAGTAAAAACACAGTAACCCCTACTCTAGAAATAACTGGTGAAATAGAAGCTCTTTGTTCTGGCTTTGCTTGAAGCACACATTTTTGGACGAAACAGCTTTTCATACGGAGAGTTAAAGTGAAAGTTAAATTTGGGAAAGTGACAGTAATGATGCCTGATCCGAGGTGCCCCAATCGTTAAGCAAATCCAGGCGGATGCGGAATATTTTAACGTCAGCAACGAACTATAGGCGTATGACTCGCAATATAAGCAAGAGCCTCTTTTGCAGATGGGTTTCTATGCTCTGTCAGCATCCATTTGGCAAAGTTTTGAGGTGTCCGTTCTTGCGCTGTCCCGTAGCTTTCCTGGCCGAACGAACCCTTTCAAGCACTACGGGTTTGTGCTGCACTCATCATTACCCCGCAGACAGCAGTCCTCAGTCACAGCATGGCCTGCACTAAAGAACTGCATCAGTCTCAAAAGTGACCCACACACACACACACACACACATTAGAATGCCAGACAAGATGTGTCCAATGACATCCTGCCAGAGACTATACATATAAACCCGTCCATTTGTCATTACAGCTGTATAACCTCATCTAAGGAATTAAATTAGCCAACACGTTTACAGAGGAAAGGACTGGGACCTCTTTGGATTAGATCTGTGTGCAATCTCAGGATTGTTTTCATGTTATTCTTTCTTTTAATTTCTAAAATCACATCGCCTGCTGCTGATGTATTGGCCCACCATCCGACTTAGTACTCGATAAGAGCGATAACCCCGACAGGCCGAGAACGGGTAAACCGTATCTTCAGTAAGTGTCACGTCTCGAGCGTTGCTGATCCCTGCAAACTGATACATATCTCCCCTGGAGACACTGTCACAGCAGTATGTGTAGTGGAGACTGCTGGGAAATAGAATTTTAATAGCTCAGGAACACATACATGACAGTGATATTATTATAGTCCCTGAAAGCCCCTCTACTCCGCGTCTGCTTGATGGATTGGACCTCCCTGTAAGATAGCATGCAATATGTTTTGACACACATGAGGGAACTACTTACTGTGCATCTGAATATTCACTATTAGAGCACAGAGGCACTTAATAAACCATGAGCACACATTTACCGCACTCACACCAGTAGATCTCTTTAAAAAAAGTTTCATGACGGTAAGAAAGCACGCAGAATTACATTCGCTGCATAATACAGTCATTTGACACTGCAGTGAATGATGGCATCTGCCAAACAACCGATCAATTACTGAACAAAAATACTCGTCTTTGCTCTCGACTTGGCAATCCTTGCGGAGGGCACTTCATCATACAATGATGCTGACTGCAGACTTGCCTACAAGGTCCCACTCTCCATTGGGAATGTACCCGGTGACGTCAGCGTCCACCATCTGCAGGTCTAGGGACCATCCGCCGTAGGTCCAGGAGCCAAACTTAAGGTCACACCTTTGAACATCGAACGGGAACCATCGGACATCGATGTAGCAGGTGCTCTTAAATATACCTGATCAGTGTGGAGGTAAAGAGAAAAAGTTAATTAGTATGCACAAAATATCATTTTCAAGGTCTATTCTTCCTTTTCATTTATAAAAGTAAGACATAATATGAAGAACATATTATAGGAATATATAATAGGTAATAAGCAATTAATAGTTAATATTACTATTAATTATTAAAGCTTAAATGATGACATAACTATCATGATAGAATTATAATTAGGCATTAATACACTCTATATTAGGAATTCAGAAAATTCAGACTTGATCCCCTCTGTCTTCTGCTAATCTTTTCATCTTTGTCAAATCACACTTCTATGCAGGCGAGACATTAATAAATGACTTTGTGTATAAATATCGAAACTATTTATGCCAGTATTGATTCCTCTATGCTGAACACTTTGGTTTTTGCATAGTGAGGGAAACATAAATAGAACCACCGCTGGGAATCACATTTACTGGCATCTCTGAACATCAGCTCTTCATTACACTGGGTGGGAGGCGATGCTCAGTGCATTGAGAGAATGGCTGAGAATCTTAAAGGCCACATTGACAGCATCACTGACATGGAACGGACTGGATCATAACAGATTATTCACGTCCAAAACCAGTCCAGTCCAAATTCTTACTTGTGCCTAATGATACTTTATAACATAGCAAACTCTTAGGTGAAATCTAATTTAAAGCAAATGCACAAGACTTTTGCAGGATGTTGTAATGTTTCAGAGAAGCTGACAACGTACTGGAACGTCAACGTGAAGATGACACGTGCAGAATTTATAGCAAAATATACAGGTATATACACAGGTATAACAATATCTTACCTGGTGGTAGGTACTGGCAGTGTCCAGAGGAGTTGATCAGGATGTTGGTGTGAAAGGTAGCATCAAACCGCTCATCGGCACTGTGGAGGACATGTCAGCTGTCACTGCCCATGGATTAATTATTGCACATAATTATTGCACGTTACCTTGCATATTTAGTGGAAGACGCAACAATAAATGACATCCCAAGACATCCCCCGCAGCAGCTGAGCGCAAGACACTGGATCAAAGCTATTTAGCACTCCAAATAAAGATATGTTTCCTAAGTGTAAAACAAAAGGTCTGTATAAGAAGGTGCAATTGTCCATATGTAACAGCAATAAATTACTGGTAAGAACAAGAACAGCAGTTTCACTCTGCTAAGGGTGAAACATATTGCTTGTCATTGCTTCGATGTAAAAAAACAAAAACAGGTACAACAAAAGTAGGCTTTGTTAGCATTACTTATGCTTGCACATGACATAATGAAATAAAAACATGCATTATCAAATATGAACAGTGATTTAAGCCAAAAAACTCTGAACACAACAAAAACATTTTGACAGAAGAGAACAAGTCATTTGTAAGACAGAACACCGAAACAGGTAAACTTATTTCATCGGTGAGTCCAATTCTCGTGGGACAAAACACAAATTGGGGAAGATAAATTTAAGATGGAAGAAGTGACTCAGAGAGAGACTAAGTAATTCACTAAGCAACACAGAATATATTCTGGAAGACAATGACTAATGAGGGCCAGAACTACTTCCTTCAACATGCAGTGTATCATATTTGCATTTATTTATTGCCCCTTAAAAATTAATCAAAGTGCAGAGTAGGGCTTTCTCAACGTTATTATTTTAAACAAGCGACTTCGCAGTGTGACACTCAGCAGTGTGTACATGCAGGTACTCAATTTACAACGCAGACGGAAGGTTCTCCGTGAGGTGCTGAGAGCCACGCCGTCTACCTGTTATACAGCAGGATGTCTGGCTTCCATATCATGCTATCAGGAAACCTCACATTGGTCACACCAGGGTATTCAGAGATGTTCCACTGCAGATAGTAATCTTGCCAGTGCTAGGGTTGGAAACATCAACGTAGTTAAGGGTTATAGAACTTCGTACTAAATCCAAATATACTTGCAAGCACTGTTACCAATGTGGATGAACTGTAGAACATCACTGGAACAACAGTGACCACAACTGACACTTTGGAAATGTAAACAAAAAATTAAGAGCGCAACGATTTAGGAAAGACTTGATTAGTAGTAGCTGTTGTTATGGAAAGTAACGGCTGTGTCACAAAAATACAGAGACCTTATGTCTGCTATACCACCGAGGGTTTCTTTGTTTTAGACAAATGGATACAGAAATAAGAACACTGACTTCTATCAAATTTGTCATCTATTTATCAGTAAGTATCCTCTTATAATAACCTGTAATATTCTCATACCCTGTAAAAGTCAGTAAGCACTTGTAATGTCTCACCACACAATGACAGAAACAAGTGGATTGAACACCAAGCCACGTTATCACGGTTTACGTGTCCTTCTTCACGGATAATTTAACCTTGACTTTTAGAGTAGCCTCCCTGTTTCAGCTTCAGCGATGTGGGTTGAATACCCGAAGCATTTGAAAGGAGAGGTGTTTTACATAGTTGAGTGTCTATTACCCTGGGTGTCACTGAAATAAATTGGGTTGTAAAGAAGACAATTAGGAATAATTCACATTTAATTATTTAGCAGATGCTTTTCTCCAAAGCGACTTTCAATAGATACTATGTAGTGTTACCAGCCCACACATCTTATTCACCGCGGACTTACACTGCTAGATACACTACTTACACTGGGTCACTCATCCATACATCAGTGGAACACACACACTCTCTCTGTCATTCACACACTATGGGACAACCTGAACAGCATGTCTCTGGGAGGAAACCAGAGCACCTCAAGCAAACTCACAGAGACACGGGGAGAATGTGTAAACTCCACACAGACTGAGCGGGGATCGAACCCACATTCTGTGAGACAGCAGCGCTACTCGCTGTGCCACCATGCCGCCCCAACTCATAATTTACCATTAGCGTGACATGTGCATTGTAATCGATGGGTTCAAGGAAGAAAACATCTTTGAATTTAGACAGGAAGATGAGAACCTGGTGTTCAACCCCTTCTATACACTTAGCAGAGATTGCTTTGACACGTTTTGAGCTTCGTAACAAAAATAACACAGAAATTTAAGCAAATAAAATGAGGTGCTACTTCTCCACCGTGTCAAGTTTTCTTAGAAAGATCACACCATTTGGCATTATGGTTCAATTTTGCACTAATCCTTAATTTATGCGGCCTAAAGAAATGTTCCTTTAGAGTGCATGAATATTTTTTTCCCCACTCTGTAATTAAGCTACAGTTTAATTTTCGTAATGTAATGTACAAGCCAAGGCAGGAGGCTGGGGGGGGGGGGATCTAAGGCAGCCTCAGTCTCATAGCTGCAGACTTTTGCTCTGGATAAAGGTCAAGACCATCCATCATGCCTTGCTCATTCAGAGGGAAAAGAATTTTCCTGTCCTTTTAAATGCTACATTTTCATTAAATAATTCCATTATTAAAAAGTGTTTCTGCCTTAGGGTGTGTCACTGTGGCTCCAGAAGGGTACACCTTCACCTGCACTGGACACGAGCACCGAGGACAAGCGTCTTACCAGCTGTAACCATATGTTGGTTGTTAAAACTTGATTCTTTTCATCCTGCAACACACACAGAATCATTAGCCTGAAGCAGAGGGAATCTGAAACAAAAATTCTGCAGATAAGGGAATAGAACATGAGGCAATTTATCAAAAATGTAAAGACCAATCCCAGCAATGAGTCATCAGTCCAAAGGGGTAAACATGCAGAAACACATTTATAATTAATCATTTGGTTCCATCACTATGAATGTTACAGAACGGTTGGAAGTTTTTTAACATACGCCTATATATACGTATTAAAAACTGAAAGATATTATTTTAGAGTTACTTTCACTCAGTCATTTCACCCTTGCAGAATAACCACACCAGAGGTCTCGTAGAACAGGAAAAGGGCTAATGGAAGGTGACACCTGCCTCAACCCAATTTTCCCTTAACACATATTGAGGGTGAGACCTCTGCTGCTGGTTTCAGTGAGCTTCTCATGAAACGAAAGGACTGCCGTGATGGAGATCGTGATGGAGATAAGGGCCTTTGTCAGGCTGCTCCCTGACACACGCTCAGCGGCACAGTCAGGAGTCTCGGATGGTTGTGACCGATACCCTCGGAATGTAGCCTACTCATTCATCAGATACAGAGAAGTCAAGCAAAATAGGCCTATCTTCTACGGTGTCAAGGAGATTTACTCACCGGTAATCTAAAGGTGATACTTTTTTTTTGCATTCTTGGGTGTTAAATATTTTACAGGGATGTGCCACACTCATGTTGCGCACCATGGCCTTGTGATGTTCTGCCATAATGGCTGTGTGAATTTCACAGATCCATCACATCTCAGCATCCTTAAACACCCTTGCTGGAGCCAAAGGACCTGCTCTGCTAAACTCTGCTGAGTCAGACCTCAGGGTTAATTGCCCTGCTGGCTCCTCGGGTATCTCGCAAGCGTTGCCCTTGTCCTGCTGCGCTTAGTCACTCCTGGGGGCTCAAGCAAGACGCATTCCATGGATTTGCTCTGCCTTCCAGATTAACTATACGGTGACCTCGAAGAAATCTATGCTTCTGTTACTCTCAGCATATTCCGTGTGCATTCTATTCATGTGGAGAAAGGATGTTGTTAGGAAACAATGCTGAGGATGATGAATAATCACACAGTAAATGGCTGAAGCTCTCACACAAAGGTAATTTCCCTGCGGGGCAGAGCTACTGTACTGTATAAAGCTCATTTTCCTTCGTGCTGATGCTAGAAGGTTTAATCTGAAAGCACGTGTGTTTATGTTTATGCAGAGCTGTTTTTTCAGTGGGTTTTCCTATACGGACATATTTTTTCACGGTCTGCACGGGATTTATAACAGTCTTCGCCCACTGCTGGAGCTGATATATGGACGCCGTAACTCACCACATCCATAATCTGCATGAGGCTGAAGCTGAAGTAGACCGTGAGGGAATGGGAATCATTAAACACGGGCCTCTCCAGCGGGTTGTAATTCCTCATCAGATCTCTGTACAGCCTCCTCTGATGCTCTCCTTGTAGTGACACTGGAAGGCAGCACACAGACAGGATGCTTTACGCACCACAATTCTACAAATGGGAATGTGCGACACCATCGACCAAATGGCAATGAGCAGCTCATCTCAAGGTTTCTACAGCTCTGGCAAATAACATCTGCTTTGTCTTTTGGGGATTATTGGAGAATGAGATCCTTTGGACACTCTCCTTCAACCCGATCAAACTACTTTTAGTGCAAAATGTTGGGCACAAGTGGGGGGCGTGGTGGCGGCGCAGTGGGTTGGACCGGGTCCTGCTCTTCGGTGGGTCTGAAGTTCAAGTCCCGCTTGGGGTGCCTTGTGATAGACTGGCGTCCTGTCCTGGGTGTGTCCCCTCCCCCTCCAGCCTTACGCCCTGTGTTGCCAGGTTAGGCTCTGGTTCCCTGCAACCCTGTATGGGACAAGCGGTTTAGATAGTGTGTGTGTGTGTGTGTTGGGCACAAGGAACTGCAAGATGAGTGTGCTGGAAACGAAAGCGGAGATGAGAAAGCATAATGAAGGCACGATCGCTGGAACACGGTACAACTGGACTGGCTCAGTGGGAGGCTGAGAATCAGACAGCTCACCCAGGGGCTACCAGCTGCTAACACGCACAGATCACATCACTCTCAAACATCTATAGCTCTTTACTTTCATTCTTACATGAACTTTTCATGAAACCGCTGACCCTTTGCACATATTCCACTGCCTACCGCACTACTTACTGAGCTGTTTGTCTTTCTAAGGCTTATGTGGCGCAAAATCATTGCTGCGTAAATGGAGATCGCCGGCACCAAATGGCAGGATTAACATTTCTTCAGCTGCGCCACAGTGAAATTCTACATTCATTACGGCATCCGCCGGGACATCTACTTTCGTTTAATCTACAATGTGCTTTTTGATTAAGTTGCCCATTTTTTCTGGATTATAAACAAAGTACTTTATGGGGACCAGGAGGCTGACAACCGCAGCAGAGTACTTTGCTTTCATTGACTCGGATCCCAAAGGGGTGTTCTCCATAAGAGGATGATTTGTTACCGTCTCCCAGTTCGCCTCTAAAGCCACAAGTACACAAATCCCTGAGCGGCGTGTTGTGGATCTCTGCAAACCCTCACTCAGAGAAATTCGGAGACAAAACAGCAGGGCCGAGTCTACGCAAGTCTCAGTCCCGAGGCCAGTCAAAAAAAAACACAGTAAACAGAGCTCCCGGTACTCCTTTTTAGAAAATATAACAATAGAAACTGGCATGCTTGGAGTCTAGGACAAGGCAGCCTGTAAATGTAGTGGACAGCATTGCATGATGTGCTGTTAGTGGTACGGCGGGCGGATGAAAGACAAAAGTGGTGAAACAAACCGTTTCCTGAAATTCCTCGATTCTTTTCAGCCCCACAGGAAAAGTCTTTCGAGAAGTAGAGAAACTCTGAAGCCGGATGACCATCCCATCCATCATGATGTGGGATTACGGAAATGTGGCAGACAGCAGGTGAGCACAAACGGGAGAGAAATCATGTGTCACAGCATCACGGACGGGACTCGGGTTAGACACCAGAGTCCACGGTCACCTCCTCCTGGTACCTGCTGCTGTGTTCTAATGACAGCTGTGTCACCACTGTACGTGGTCACGGAGGTGTGGTGTGTGTCGCCCGTTCCCATGTCATGTCCAAAATACACACTCACACAGATCTTTTACCAGCCTGCGGTCCGGCCCGGGAAACACACCTGACTGCCGTGCTCCTCTATAATTATTTCCCCCGGCTTATTGCGATCGGATCTGCATTCTCTGCATGCGGTTTGTTTGTAAACAGGACAATCGAGAAAGGAAGACAGCTGCTGGATCATTGGAGAAGATGCGGGACGAGCCCGAGCCCGAGCCCGAGACACACACAGGCACGAGGACGACACACACAGTGTTAAAAAGTAGCGTATCATTTGTACGTGTTGCATAGAACACGCGGGCCTGGCGGGGGTGGGAGTGTCCGGCGCTAAACTAAATGATCATACTGTACGAAGCGGTGTGTGTGTGTGTGTGTGTGTGTGTGTGTGTGTGTGTGTGTGTATGTGTGTGCGCGCGCGGTGCATCCTACCGTGGAGCAAAGAGGCGCAGAACGCGAGACAGCAGGAAAAACTGCGAGTCCGGCTCCCCATCGGCTCGTTCGCGCGGCAAATCGAACGAATCTGTCGTCGAACACAGCACGGACGGACTGACAGACGCACGTCGGTCACTCAGTGCACATCATCATCATCATCATCATCAGCAGCAGCACACCTGGAGCGCGGCTGCAGTCCCGAACTCCATGGGCGGAGCGCGAGAAGGAAGGGAGGGTGGGAGGAAAAGGAGCAAAGAAGGAAGGAGCGGGACGAGGAGTGGAGAGACGAGCGTTTGAGTGTTTGAGCCGGTGAAGAATGTCTGAGTGTGAGTGTGAGTGTGAGGGGGGTGGAATGTGTCTGAGATGAACAATGTGCTCCAGGGCATCCTCCTCTTCCTCCTCCTCCTCCTCCTCCTTTCAGCGGCGGTTCTGACCCGGTCGGCGTGGGCTGGAGCGGAGACAGAGAGAGACGGGAGGAGCCCGAGCGAGTCGTCCGTCACGGCCAACAGCCACACGAATCGATAGGATGGGATAGGATGGGTTAGGATGGGTTAGGATGGGAGGCTCAGATGCCGGTTCAGTACCGAACTGTATTAATCAATAACCCTCGAGTTCTCAGGTCTCAGCTGCAGAAACGGGCCGAAACGGTCAGGCGGCTGTCAAAAGCTACCTGCTCACTTCACTTACTCTCTTTCTATCTTTCTTTGTCCTGCATCGGTGTGTGTAACTCCTCAGCCTCAGGGATGCCCATATATATTGATATTCTCGCATAAACCAGTATGACAATGAACTCACACAGTTTAAATCTTAAACTTCTAAAATGAACAAATAATTACGATGTACACACCTGATTCTTTTTACCTGCTGCTTCGTTTAGTTTATTTTATTTTTGCACCTGAACTACTTACTTGTGTCTTTCTGCTGCACACAATTTCCTCTAAGGCAACATATGGAATTGTTCATTACGCACCTTATCATGTCACACGAGGAAGGCTGGTTCCATTAAATAGCCATTTCGTGGTAAAACTAAGGGACACAATGGGTTCACATACTACTTGTCACAAGTCTTGTGTCACCTCTTTAAACAGCTTTCCAAGGCAGCTGCTTCTGCATTTTGTCTCCATACTGTTACTTTCAAGATGATATTTTTCATCTGTACCTTTTGCCATGCTCACTTGCTTTGTGGACAAAGTTTTTACTAAACATTTTCAGAGGACCGACGTCATCGTCCGCCTCTCAAAAATGACATGTCACTTTCTTCTCAGAGAAGTCAACACCACTAGGGTTAATTTGCCTTAGGGAATTCCTAATCCTAGGGTCATGAAAAAGTATTTGTCCCTCCCTGATTTTCTCTGGTATTGCAATTTTTTTCATGCTAAATCTTTTCAGATATTCAGCCAAAATCAAAGGGCATGAAACTCTTCCTGTATTTCAATATCAGTCCATTCCATCACTGTAGAGGAATTTTTGTCCACTCTTCACTGCAAAACTGCTTCAGTTCAGAAATATTGGTTGGTTTTCAAGGATGAACTGCTTGTTTCAGGTCCACCTCCGTTAGATTTACGTCTGGACTTTGACTCGGCCACTCCAGAATTTTAATTTGCTTCTTTTCAGGCATTGTTATCTGGACTTGCTTTTGTGTTTCGGATCACTGTCTCGCTGCATGGCCCAACTGCCCTTAAGCTCCTGCTCAGATATGGACGATTGGAAATTCTTTAAATTCATGGTTTCTTCAATTATGGCAAGTCATCCGCGTCCTGAGGCAGCAAAGTATCCCCACACCATCACACTACCACCACCATGTTTGACTGTTGGTATGAGGTTCTTACTGTGGAATACTGTATCTGCTTTACACCAAAAAATGGGACCCACTTCTGACTCATCTCTGTATAATCAGAGGCTTGGGAAACATCCAGGTGATTCTTGGCAAATGAGAGATGAAAAGTTTATGTACTTCTTGGTTAGCAGTGGTTTCTGCCTTGCTACTGTCCCCTGAAGCCTGTTTTGCCCAGTATCTTTCTCATTTTGAAGCCATAAACACTGACCTTAGCTGAGGCAAAGGAAATCTGCAGTTCTTTGGATATTTCTTAGGATCATTTATGACTTTCTGGATGATTTTGTGCTGCACCCTAAGAGAAATTTTGGCGGGGGGCACTCATGGAAAGATTCATTGTCATTCCAAGAGTTCTCCATTTGGAGATTATGGCTTGCACCGTGGTTCACTTAGGTCCCATAGCCATGGCAATGGCTTGTAGCCTTTTCCAGAGTAATATACGTCAACAACTTTTACCTATTCAGGACTTTTTTTTCCAACTGTGGCATACTGAGCTATAACGTGCTAAGGACTGATGATAAGGGTCACAATACGTGAGGTATATACTGAGCAGCACTGGCTTTCTTCAGTCTGTTGACTAATTGTCCCTTTAGCTGGACTAATGAAACCGGGAGCAAATACTTTTTCACACTTTGCCAGTTGGTGTTGGATAACTTGAATAGCAATGACGGGACAGCACAATTCAATCTTACCGAAAAACGTTTTATTCTTTGTGATGAAAATTAAATAAGTAAAAAAGTGTAATCTGTTAAGTCATTCAGTTGCCCTTTATCTAATATTAGATAATTTGTCAAAGACCTGAAAAGCAGTTTTGAATGTATGGTAGTCCATGACTCTCATTCCTTTTTTCTTTTATTATATATATAGTTGCTATACATTGCAATACAACAACAATGATTAATATAGTCTTAATTCTCCAGTGAAAGGGGCTATGACTACAGCAAACATTAAACATTACCATAAAACCTTAACACACTGTAAAATTAAATGTCCAAAATCCAGGCAATTACATGAAGTATAATTTGTTGATCAATTGTTAATCAATTTGTAATTGGTCAAATATATTAGAAGTAACTGACTAGAATGCTACCGCACCTAACAGATGCTTTAGTCACCTTGCGTCAATTGTGACTAAATCAAAACTTGACTAAACCAACACTGCATACATCTCTGTTGTAACAGCACTCCTGTAAGCTTGGGAGACAGCTCACTAGAATGCAAGTCTTATTCACAACTGAACAATAGTCCAAACTCACAAAGTAGAGTACCTGCTTACCTGGAGCAAGGGGAGACATAAGTTAAAAAAAGCTTACCTGTCTGGCATGTGGTGCTTTCACTGTTTGCGCAGACCTGACCTGCAGTCGCCTTCTTATTATTGTCTCTCACATGGGCTGTATGGCCAACCTGTCCTAGGTCCCCTCACATCCAGTTATAGTAAGCTGGACTCTTGGGGATTTGACATCGGCTGTTGGCAAGAAATTTGGGATGACAGTTTCTGAGTTGTTATGGATAGAAAATATGGTAATGTGGAATATATTTACAGTAAAAGGTTGGTACAGCAGGTACTAATTCTGTTTCACAGCACTTGAACTGTTTGGGTGTAGGTTTGAAACCAGCTCAGTCTGTATCAAGTTTGCATGATTTCCCTGTGTCTACATGGGTTTGGTCGCAAAGTATGCAAAAATGTTAGAGAAGGTTGGCACAGCCATTGACATGGTTAGTAAAATGATCTCCGTCCATTCGGTTCGGGTTGACCGGGTGGTATTCGTCCTTCCAGGTCTGAATGAGAGCATCACACAACTCCTTCCTCAATGCATTTTACATATTTAAATATTTTGCACAATTAGCTGTCACTCTGCATTCATTCATAAAACCTTTCTATTAAAAATAAATTTGCTTGCCAAACATTTATAACACTCTAAACCGTTAATACTGCATAATTTCATTATGTAGAATTCTATTAATACAATGATTTGGAAATTCCAGAACTAAATATCGTACATATCTGCTGAAAAAGAAATTCAGTCTAGTTCAATTAAAATAACTATCAGCTAATGAAATTTCTTGATCATTATGTTCACGCTCATTTTCTAATAAAATTTCTTCAATAAAATACGCATTTCAAAATATTCTACATTCTTCTAAAGTTCACATAAGTTACTAGCATGTTGCTTGGCAACAGCAACAAGGGCTTAATAATAAATGCACACCTACAAGTTGAGGTAAAAATAAAACCACAGCAATATGGAACTGATTTGTAACTCTTCCAGTGAAAAGCATGTTTTATGGATCCTTTAGGACATAGAGAACATTAGACCAATAAAATAATCTTAAATCTGGTATCAAATTGGGGAAGATATTTCTTTTCTTTTTCCATGTATGTTAAAGAACCTTTTACATATATGAAATGCAATATGTAGCTATTAATATATTTATTCAGGGGCTTTGTGAGAAAGAAATACAAAACATTGAAAAAAATACCCAAGAATGATGAATTTGTGTATCATTATGGACTAAGTATGCTATGAAAACTACCTGAAAATATTTGGTATAAATAATATATTCCAAATATATCACTACTACTACTATTACCACTACTACCAGTATAAACTCTGGGTTGTCTCTGTCAGTAAAAGTATAAATCATTTAATCCCTAGTCAGTTTTTAATTTGTCAAACAAACCCTTTAAAAGAGTTAATTAGGGGGTTGAAACCAATCTGGTCTTGTAAACACACACACACACAAACACACAGTCTGAAACAGCTTGTCCCATATGAGGTCACGGGGAGCTAGAGCCTAACCCAGCAACACAGGTCTTAAGGCTGGAGGAGGGGATACACCCAGAATGGGACGCCAGTCCATCACAAGGCACCCGAAGCGGGACTTGAACCCCAGACCCACCAGAGAGCAGGCACAGGCCAAACCTGCTGTGTCACCACGCCCTCCAGTCTTGTAAACAACTTACTTAAAATTATGCAAAAATATTATATCTACTTAAGCCTTCATTTTAAATGCATGAATGACCATGAGTGCCTCGAATACACCACTAAAGCCACACTTAGTCCGTAAATACACCCATATTTTTTATGAATAGCAATTTGTTCAACAACAATGCAAATATTTGTCTTCATATTTGGCTTTACATGCAAAGCTTTATATTTTCTGTAATCAAAAGCTCTTATATAACAGAACCTTCTAAGAAGAAAATCCCCAGGAACTTTGGTGTAAAAAGGAAGATACTGTACGAGACTGAAAAAGTACAGTATAGCATTGAGTGGCATCTACTGATAATACATGGGTATTGCAGCTTTTCATAAAAGTGCAAAATTCACACTTCAAACGAAACCATTTCAGCTGATGACATGCAGAGGAAGAATCAAACAGGAACAATTCAGAGTTCAGCTATAGTAAAATGAACACATGAGGGATATAGTATAGGTATACTGTATAAATAGTGATGATATAGAGTGTAGGAGTGAATACACACACACACACACACACACACACACACACACACACACACACACCTGCTGAGGGACAAGGCGGAGTGTTGAGGATGCTGATTGACTGTGGAGGCTGGGGGTCTTGCTGCTGTGTGCAGTATACAGAAGAGGTACGGTATATACGTAGTTCATACACAGTTCTTCCTCACCGCCTGGGGCTCTCATTGTGAGTCACGTTATACAATTTTTTAAAAAATGTTTGTAACAAAGTTCTACATATCAAAATATGAATGAGGACCTACAATACAGACACGAAACACGGAGACATTAAAATTCAGCAGAAAACCTCCAAGTCTGTTTTTTGTCTCTTTGACAACCGAATTCTTCTTAACTAGTATACACTCCGGCATATTGTTAAAATATTAATATGGCTCCCCTTCAGACTAGCAGTGATTACTGTCTATCCAGGTTGAACTGGACACTGCTTTTGCATGGGATGCCAAAATACGCATGATTGGAAGAGATTAATGTGTCAATGATACATTTAACCTTAGCTGAGAGGATAATGTGCTTATGAGAACAGGGAACAGATGCTCTGGATTTGACTTTTGTTGTAAAATGGTCTTGTACTGTTATTTGACACATTAATGTTTCTGAGTCAAACAGCAGTTTCACAATTACATTTCAGAAGAGTCAGAGTGTCCGGATTGATATGTGGTTAGATGAGATATGAAAATGTGATGTGATGCAGTCCTATAACGTTATTATTATACATGCAGGCGATCTTGTATAACTTCAATATGCATTTTTTTAATCAATTACCAGATAACAAGATAAACAAAAAAGCTAAAATCCAGAAAAAAACAGTTTCCCAATCCAGACTCAGCAGTGCAGAACAGTTGTTGGCGAGAGGAAAACATTGCAAAAAAAAAAAAAAAAAGCAATTGCAGTGTGCATCATAGTCAGCAACTTGGGTGTTGCTTCAAGGTCAAGACAAGAATAGTGGGATTAGCAAAAGGAGATTAATTACCATATTATTATACAGTATACTGTATACATTATACAGTAAAGTACCTTTTATAATGCTAATAAGAGCAAGCTCAGACTGGACCAGAATAAGCCATGACAACTGAAGAAGACATAAGAGCTCTGCAGAGTCTTTTGACAAGCAAGAGCTCTGTATGCTTTCATGCACCTCTGGGAGATGGAAAAGGAGCTCTGGGCCTTTTCCGCTACGAAGCACTTTCCGGAAATCCTGCAAAGAGAATCCACTCCGAACGCGTTCGCCGAGAAGAACCGATTATCCTGTCTTCGCCGCAGAAATGTGGCAGAGAGGTGAGAAACTCGATGAATTGACTTTGAGCGCGACAATGCAGCGCGTTCCACAGGCCTTCAGAAGTGTTGGCACCCAATCAAACAGCGAGACGCTTTGAGGGACGGACGGGGCTACGTGGACGGATTTTACACCTGGTCGAGCGAGATGGCATGTGAGGCCAAGTCCTGTGTGTGGAATATGTGATGGAGGAGAAGCAGCAGGAATCAAAGACATAATCATCCAGAGAGCCCGACAGACATGTGGACAAGGGTGCGGCTCAGCATAAGCAGGGGGTCGGTCTCCTGGCCGGCTCTCTTGACGCGAGGGAAGTGCTAAAGAGCAAAAGTCGGAAGGAAGGACACTGGGAGAATGATGGGGTCACAGCGGTACCATCCCTGGTAAATGGATATGGAGGATGCTGAAGCTTAAAAGAGGACGACGAGCACGTCTGGAGATAAAAAAAGACACGTTAAAGGAAAGCAAATGCTGTTTCAATCGCATTCTGGGATGGGTGGACATGCAGAGCAGGACACGTGAGCCAAGGTGGAGTGCTGATTCAATTTATGGCCTGCTGAGCACATCGCACGACGTGGGAAGCCACAAGTGCAAATGCAAAGCTTTACAGCTGTTATTTTAATAATAACTGGAGCGCTTGGCAACTACCCCCCATACAGAAAAATGAAACTAACAGACATATATAACGGTAGGGGGCTCCTGGAAGGCTCCTCTGCCTGAGATCTTTAAAAGCTGGTTTTGTACTTGTCATTCACTAGCGTTTTCCTGTTCCACATCTGAAGTGCCTGTTAATGTTCAGAATAAAACTCATGGCTCGATCCATGTGGCTTCGGGGCCCTGGGGAGCGGCGAAGTGCCGGCGAAGCGGGGGCTTTAATCCGGCTTTACTCATTCGGGCTTCCTGTAGAGCCAGCGGGCCAAAGAGTGTAGTCCACTCTGCCATAATAACAGGACATGAAACAAAAGAGTGTGTTCAGTAACGTGACGAGTACTGATAAAATCGTATTTTACAAGGACTTGGCAATAAAGGGCCTGCTCTCGATTGTGATGTTGACACATCAGCTTTATTACCTGGCCCAAAGCACAAAACAAGGCCTCATCTGCACCAAATGTTTAAATAAAAGGGGAAAGAAAAAAAAAAAAAAAAACAATTTCCTTTACTACACACACACACACACACTTTCTGAACCACTTGTCCCATACGGGGTCACGGGGAACCGGAGCCTAACCCAGCAACTCAGGGCGTGGGGGGACACACCCAGGACGGGACGCCAGTCCGTCGCAAGGCACCCCAAGTGGGACTCGAACCCCAGACCCACCGGAGAGCAGGACTGTGGTCCAACCCCTTACTACACTGTGAATTATTTACTATCACAAAAACACATGTGATGTGACTGGTGTTTCAGCTGAGTCAGAGACCCTGCGTGGAGGAAAAACACACACACGACACAACACAATCAGGCCTTCGGAGGGAGAAGGCTGACTGACGCTTGTGCCGCAGAGGTAACGCTGAGCAGCCGAACTTCGACGAAGGCGCTTCTTCTTGACGTGAGCCGTTCGAGGACCCACAACACGCTCCGCATGTGTTAACAACGAAAGCAAAGTAAACACGAGTACAATGGAAACAACTCGCTGTCCATCAGCGGGCTCTCACATGTGCCTCTACGGTAATGGGACCATTATTACCACCCAGGGCTGTAAACGTATCCGTTGTTTTACGAGGACGCCTTGGTTACCTTCCTTTGTGGCTGTTCCATTAGCGTCCCGGGTCAGATGTTGTTTTTCCGCACGCTGCCCAATTAAAGGCTGCACTCTCTTCTGGCTTTATGACAATTTAGGAGGAATCTCGTGATGGCGTGACTCACTCCTTTTTCTTACTTGTCTTTTCCAGCCACAGCAGCCTCCGTGCTCTCCAATCCCAAAGGTGTAATGCTTGAGCTCTATTCGTAATGACCTTTTTGCAGAGGGCAGGTGACAATGTTTCCAGGGTTGATGGCATTAAATCACAACATATAATTTTACATCACCCACTAGATCATTGATACGTTGAAATGGTTTTTATAAACATTATGACACTGGACTGGATGGTTGGATGGATGGATGGATGGATGGATGGATGGATGGTTGGATGGATGGATGGATGGATAATTTTCAAAAAGCAAACATCTGCTTAGCATGAGGGTATTTTCTCTTTTAAAAAAAGACACAAACATAAAAAGAGGAGAAAAACCAAGATTAGCAGCAGTTTCATTCAAAAAGATATCCTGTAAGACCCCCTAGAGGTGGAAGAAGAATACTATGCCCCGGGACCCTCTTCCTTCCTTCCTTCCTTCCAACCCAGAACACATATCTGTGGATAAACACAAAAAACGACATCTATAATTGGAAAAGATTAGCAGTTGTTTTATTTTTTTTAAAGGGATGCTGATGGAGTGCAACACTATACTTCCAGTAAACTGCTTCCAATAAATCTTTCAAACCAGACATGATAAACCTCACATGTTTGCACAAACGGTACAGGAAAATATTATATCTGGTGCAAAATTCTGGAAGAAATGTTCTGCCAGCCCGATGTTCTGTCCTGCAGCTTGCTCTGCGGACTAAGGGAACACACAGAAAGTCTCGCCCTGTTTCGTACACCTTTTTCAACTGCTTCTTTTCAGCTCTGTCCACACTACCTGCTGGTGCTCCATCATACTGCATTCTGAGAGGTCATCCTAGGACAGACCAAAGTAAAACTTTAAAACGCCTGATTCTTATTCAGAGCAAGTATTTCTTTCCAGCACATTACACACACCTCAGGACGCAACGCTGGGCTCATCACGGAGGACTGCTGCCGAAACCGATGACCGAAAGGCTTCCTGTGATATACGCGTGCGGCCATTAGATGGCACTTTTTACCCTTGCTACGCCCGCATGCTTTCCGAATGCATGCCATGATGTCTCTGCAGGTCGGGCACATTATTCCATCAGCTCTGAGGGCTGACGCCACACAAAGTTTGTTGAGCTGTCGCCTCTATCAGCAGGACGGAAGAAGCCTGCAAGGGGATGTGACTGCAAATTCATTTCTGGGTTTGGTCCAAAACAACCTCGTTGGATGAGAAAATTCGGAGCGATAATTACGCCGAGAGTGGTAGGTGAGCGCGGCGGCTCACCGGCAATCTCTCGTGGAGGTAAAGGCTAATTAAAACAAAGGACTCGACTGCTGGTTGAACACCTCGGGGATGAGCACACGGCCGTGTCTTATCAAGTAAAAAATTAAAACAGCATTAGTGCCCCGGCTTATAATTATACATTTGTGAGGGTCAAGGAAATGGGAAATAGGGAGCCTGAACAAGGAGAAATAGAAATTCATCCCTTTCAAGTGCAGCATAAAAGTAACAGGGGGGCCAAGGTGATGATTCGGCTGTAACGGTACTTTGGTAACCCACTGCAAAGAGCATGGTGCAGGGAACTTTTGGCATATCTGTAATAAAATTAGTCCTTTGGTCCACAGATTGTAAACCAGATGCTTTTCTCTTACGGATAAGCATGGCCCAAGTATGACAAAATATACAAATAATATTTCAGATTATAATATACATTACCATTCTTTTAGTCAATGTGGACTCATTCACTGTTCAGGTAAGTCACTGGAAACTTTCTGAGGAAAAACATATGAAGAGTTTCTTTACACTTCTTCACACACACACATGTTACTATGAACTTGAAAAGAGAGTACTCACCAACAGTATCTGCTGGTCACACTCAGGGTTGTGGTGGTCTGGAGCCCATCCAGGAAACACAGGGTGTGAAGTAGGGTACACCCTGGACAGGATACCATGCTATAGCAGGGTAGCCACATACACACACAACAGGGCAATTCTGAGTCCTCATTCCACCCGAAACCTGTGTCTTTGGACTGCGGGAGGAAACCCACACAAAAAAGGGGAGAACATGCAAGCTCTACATAGACTGTGCTGGATTTGAACCCAGATCCAAACCCAAAAACCGGAAGCTATGAGGCACCAGTGCTGCCTGCTAAGCCACCTTGCCTCCCCTTAGGAGGAGAATAACACCAAAAAAGTACAGACGACACATTACGAGCATCTGACCTCTGGCGAAATCCGGGGTCAGAAGGTTGGCTTTTCATTCGTGAACTGGACTCCGGTAAACTCTGAGAGTGTAAGACATGCAAACTCTTGTGGATTCAAGCTCCTGCAAAATGATAAAATGGGGAAGCTTGCCTTTTTTGTGAAATAAACCCAAGAAGAAGCTCTGCACAGATGTGTTAATGCTGCCTGAAGGCCCTCCTCCTCTGACAATCTAAAGAGTTTGCGCTCCGCCATACAGTCCTCCGTGACTCACGCCGTGATCCGAGGGCCCCTGAAGAGGAGTGGGGCCCCAGCTCTCTCTCACGAAGATCAACCTCTTCTACAAATCACTCGTCTCGGTGATTTTTATGCACAGCTGTATCCGTCAACTCGGCCCCAAGGTGTCAGCTGCCTGCTATTTGAATAATCAATTCCAAGAGAGCAGCCAGACGCCTGCGGTATAGTTCTGTCACCCCCTACGCTGCTCGGCCCTGCGTGATCCGTAGACCAACGCAGCCACCCGAGTGTGGACAATTAGAAAGCAGTGAAATGAATAAACAACCAGAAAAATGTAAATGAAGTCCGAATAGATAGAACCTTATCTTTTTACCTTGAATTTCTTACCTATTTGTACATGCATCCACGTAGAGGGAAATGTAAATGGAGCATATTACCCGTGTGTTGAACACCTTGGTGTTTGGAGAAAATCGGTTACACCAAGTGTCCAGCACAACAGCACTCACA
The DNA here is from genome assembly GCF_900964775.1 of Scleropages formosus. Classification (NCBI taxonomy): domain Eukaryota; kingdom Metazoa; phylum Chordata; class Actinopteri; order Osteoglossiformes; family Osteoglossidae; genus Scleropages; species Scleropages formosus. The sequence goes on along the minus strand of NC_041816.1, from coordinate 913,378 downwards.
TGGGATGCAAACTGCATGGAGCCTTCAATCATTCCCAGCACATGGGGTAGTTTAATAACGCTGTTATCTTTTTGCATTCAAAGCATGAGCACTAACAAGATGCATATGTCATCTTGGAAGGATGTTTTGTGCTCAGTGTACATATATGCAGCAAAGCTCAGTCATATAAACATTTTGACAAGCCATGCTTTTTGGAGAGCCCATTACACCATCATCAGCATTATTAGTACTTGTATGACCTTTTGCAGGAAGAAACGGTCCATTTGCAAAATTAAACCAGATGCATGAAAGTTCATCTAAACAAAAACACATGTATTGTTTGTCTGCGATGAGATGCGTTCCTGAAAATAGGTTCAAATTAAATGTTTTTATATTGAAAGTAGGACTTGAATTTTATCAGTTTCAGAAATTCTGAGGAAAAACTAACTGGCTTAAAAATCTATTCAAAACATGATGACAATTCTAGCAGGTGTATAGAGATTTTTGAATATCAGAAAGTTTCAACAAGTCATCTAATAACTTACTACCTGAAGATATACAATATGTTGACGTCCCTATTAAATCATGTGAGAAAATATAAAGGAGATTTATAAAAAATTACGAACACTTTTATGCAACCCTCAAAATTCATGATGAGAATTGTAATTGCTGTTATTTATTTATTCATATAGCTGACACTTTGCTAAAAAGCCACTTACAATGATAGGCTGAGACACTCAGGCACTCAAGTAGTGTAAAGCGGGAAAAATGGCAGTATCAGACAAACTGCTCTGACAAGGAGTCTCTATGTAAAGCCTTTGAAAGTCTGTGTTCAGATGCACTTTGGTTTAGGCCTACTCCATGTTGCTCGTTGTTTAAAAAAAGAAAGCGTTCGCTAAATAAATAAAAATATCAGGGTAAATGTGAGGCTTGAACAAGTAGCCTTGTACGGCTACAGTGTTTGCCCCCATCTCCTTTACTTTAATACACAAATCAAGCTGCTAGCAGGCTGTGTCCCATAACTCAGACCTTGTTTATAGTCCGAGCTGTTGCACGTTATCCACTCGTCTTGAAGATGACAACCGGCTTCCGACAAAGGGGGTGCAGTTGGTCGCTCCAAAAGCACTGCCCACAGACCAGTTGGTTGCGATTCTGATTCTGGTGAGATTCTGCAGGTTCCTGTCCAGGTGGTAGCTCACTTTGTCAGTGGGTTGTACCAAAGATGCTTTTGCCAACGATTACATAAAATTAATTAAATATACAGCAATTCACATTGTTGCCTCATGCTACTTCTCTTTTAAAAAAAAAAAAAAAAAAGACCAGTGTCAGGTCATCATGAAAATATTTGGTATCTTCAGGTTCATTTGTGGTTCCCTGACTGAAGCTCTGCTATAGCAGAGAAATCTTAATTTCATCATTTGACAATGAGGGTTGGAAGGTGGAACAAACAGGTGTTAATGAGAATCCTATCCTAATCACAGGCTGTCTAATGGCACCTCTGGACCAGTAGAAACATGAGCGAAGTACAAGGTGTAACGCTACTCCTGTGGGAAAAATGCTTTGCGGAGCACCTCATGCCAAGATCGCAGCTCACCTTACTGTAGAAACTCACGCTGTAGCTATTCTCCCTGGGGTACAATATCATCCGGTACTGGAACATGCAGGCGGAGGAGGAGGAGGAGGAGCGGGCAGCCAAAGCCAAAACTGCTGACAGAGAGCTCATGACATTAAACAGCTTCCGTTCTGGAAAACCACCAGGATCTTGATTTCGGTTTGTGGAAAATGGACGAACTTTCCCTTTCCATCGTAATCTGACAAATTGCTCTAATCCACCCGCTCACATTGAAATCAATTTGCTCCAAAACACTGATTGCAAAGTTCTATTAAGATGAACAAACGATAAATAAATAAAAATGATTCATGCGTTCAATGAATTCAGTAATTACATTACATTTAAAAATAAAACGTATAAATAAATAAAATACATTCTCTGGAACAAGTACAGTACATGCAATGTCTGCCCAAGGTCGTTCTTCATTGTGATGTGCGACAGTCCTACAGTAGGTTGACTTGCTTAGAATCTTAGGCTGGGTGTTGGCTGTCTTCAAGTCAAGATGAATCATATTGCATTCATCACGTAACACAAAGATCGCAGAATCCAAGCAGTTTGAAGGAAACGTCTGAGGACTTATGGCATCTGTAAGTACAGCTGGCTTCAAAGGTTGCTTGACAACTGGATGTCGCATTACCCCCCCCCCCCCACTTCAGACGCTACTGTCACAATGACCCCTGCATATTAACAACTCAATTCAAGGGGACCCCTGCATGTGTACAGGTACGGCCTTATGGTCACAGCACATCTACTCTTATAAACGTGAATTATAAAGATCCAGCTGCAGGTCTTAGGGAAGAACTAATTGCCTTTGAAAAGTAACCAAAACACACAAAAGAAACCTCTGGAATGTTGGGAAAGGTATAACAAAGCCACGCATAGCACTGGGCCTCGTTCAGTTTTTGAAAAATGCTGTCATTTGTCTTTCCGTTACAGTATTTCAGCATCTTATTACCATTACGTTACTCTTCACTCCATTCTCACCATTCCCACTACAAACAATAAAAACAAACACTTCATTCACTTCTTATTTTATTCTCAGGACACATAAGTGAACATTAGTGGTGAGAGAATAATGCCTTTTTCATTATTGTTCTTTATTATTAGCAATTTCAATAGTTTCTAAACATTTACATTTAATTATGAGTGTGATACTAGCCACGTCACTACTTCCAATAGTCTGATATGTCTTTTTTTCCAGTTTATATGTTTTAAAGGGAAAAGTATTTGATCATGCATTTGCATCAACCATTCTGTCTCAGCTACAAAGTGTCACGTGAATATACAATTTAACATATAGACAGTGTTTAAGTCCAAAATAACACACCCACAGTATCGCTGAAGAGCCTTCTTCTTCCAACATATGACCCCTGTTCAGGGCACAGCTTCTTAGCAGCTTTATGAAGAAATTATTTCCAATAACCATCAGACCTGCAACCGCCGAGTCAGAAGGAATAAGGCGTGATGAGATGTGATTGCATCGCCTGCACTTTCATATTGAGAATCAGTCGAGAGTCAATCACCATTACAGACAATTGAAGTAATTCACTATAAATAGATTTGAAGCAATTTTGTTTTATTTGGAGTGGTATAAATACACAAGTCAAAAAAAAATTAAGTTCCGAAATCAAAATGTACTATTAATCAAAAACCCATTGATGGTATTTCACAAAAAAAAAAAAAAAAAAAAAAAAGTCTTATTCTCAATTTTATGCAGTTTAAAGACAGATTTTGTGTGCTGTGTGCTTTCCAAAGTGAACGCTGAATCCCAAATGATGTCACAAATGCGGTTTCACAATCAAGACATTTACAATCCCTCTTGTAGATGGAAAATAACAGGCTCTCTCAAGCAGGCCTATGAATACCTTCATGCCAGGCAGTAAAGAAGCCCGCTGTACGTGTTCAAACGGACCTTTAGGACATCATTTTCACATGGAAATGCATCTCCTGGTCATCAGCCGCAAATAGAAAATGGATCTCCGGGGCATCAGCCACACAAGAACAGGGCATACTTGTGAATTCAATACCAATCAGAGGGTGTCAAAAGGTAATCGAACCATCAGTTTCACCACTGCTGCTGGAATTGGTCCAAATTAATAACTCTGAGTAAAGTGTCCACCTGCCAAATATCGAATTTGCATAAGCCACTGCACACGATCACCTTTTTTGACCTGTATATTCACAGATTTGGTCCCTGAATTAAGAATGCTGTCCTTTCCACTACTGAAGACATTACTGTCTCAGAGCTAGGACAAATGAAACTACGCTGGATAACATTAACGTGACTCATCATTTATCTGTCAGTTTTTCTCCATGTTTCAAAAATGATTTTCTAATTAAAGAACAAATGGCTGTTTATAACTACTGCTAAGCTTTTCTTCAAACGGAACGAGAAAAAAATTGATTTCAGTATGAGACAAAAGTACTATCAGTGGGAATTAAGAGTATAAAGTGACTAAACTACTGCTCAGAAATAAGGGCTCAGAATTAATGATTAAGTGGTTTTAAAAGTGGACAATCAGTACCAACATGTAAGTACTACTTGTTCATTTGGTAGTTTTTGTCATTCAAAAATGACTCAATGTTTTATCCGGTATACGATTTTTTTTTTTTTAAAAAAAAAAAAAAAAAAAAAAAAAAAAAAAAAAAACACACACACAAAGCAGTTCTTCTGAGTAACTATTATTTATCTAAAGTTAAACATTAAAAGTGCTCATATCTGCATTTAGAACGTAGACATTAAGCACTTCCAGAATGCAATAAATGGCAAGATGCTGGATGACCGAGCATTGAATGCGCACGTCTATGAAGCGAGACCCTCCAGTACACGGACAATTAACTTGCAATTAACAATTAACTCTTCATCCACACATCATGCCCAAAACACCAAACACAGAGAATGCAACAATTTATCGTTGACATCCAAGCCATCCCTGAAGAAAAACACCTGTTAGAGGATACCTGGCTCCCAAGAAATATGGATGTAACTCAATTATAGGAAATACAGGAACAATGGAATAAAACACTTCAAGTACAACAAGGCACAGGGCAGCCAACATCTGACAAGAACAGCATGGGGCAGTCAACAGTTGACAAGGACAGCACTGGACGGCCAACACATTGTAGGGACAGCACTTGACAGCTAACACCTGACAGCAACAGCACAGGGCAGCCATTACCTGATGGGGTAGGGACAACATGTGGCAGCCCGTAGCACCCCATAGGAGGGCAATTATAGCCCCTGACTGACTGGGGGTGCAGGGTAGTCTCGATCTCGAGGGGGCAGGAGGGTGTGCGCAAGTCGGCCCACAGCACCTAATGGGAGGAGAAGGGGTTTTGGGAAGCCCATAGCTCATAACAGGAGCACGGGGGCACCAATAGCACCAAACTGCAGCATCACTTTCGAGAGCTGCTTCAGGACTTCTTTCCCAGGAGTACATTGGATCTGTAGCAGTAAACAATCTTTGCAGAAACAACTGAATCATCATGTCATTTGTGCACGACTTTGTGTAAATTGGATATTGAAATTCCTTCCCTACTGGAACTATTAACATCTTTTTGCACCTAACAGCTGATTGTGATCTACAGCTACGCTCTAAATTTCACTGCATCTGAAATTAAATTTTAGCGAGCAACCGGGTCTGGTGGTAATTCTGGAACAGTACCGTACTAGCTACTCATTTGGCATAGCTCAGTGCCAAGAAAACCGCTGTGAGTCATGCAGCGATTGTCCCAACCTCACCTTTCCGAAGCACAGAATAGGAAGAAAAACATTTCAGCATGTGAGACACCAGCAGTCACAAGTAAAGGGAACAGCATAGCCTTCCACGGGCAGCTTCGCAACACGCTGCAGTTGCAGGAATGGGTTCACCTCAGTACACGCAGCTGCCGCTATAGCAGGGATCAGATTTGGCGAGCCAACAGTAAACGAGAGCTGCTCTGTGTGTGTGTGTGTGTGTGTGTGTGTGTGTGTGTGTGTGTGTCTCAGAGAAAGACAGAGAGACCGTAAGTGCACATGCACACATGGGTCCTGGCGTAGGCCTCAACGACGGGAGGAGCGCTCGTTGCCGCGGGACATCTGACCACAGGTCCTGCAACACTGTGCGCGGACGGTGGGCAGGTGGCAACGGCCCAGCCACTGCAAGGTCTGACAGAAGCGGAACGTCAAACGGTCCCGCAGACACGTCTCACCTGATAGAGGGCGGAGAAAGAGGGAGAGACAGCAAGGGGGAGATGGACAAAACAAGAATGAGATTAATACAGCAGGACTGTCTAGTGCTTCCTAGTCAAACGCGGCTCAATCGCTCACCGAAAAGGACAGGATCACAGATTAAAATAAATAACCAACATCGAAGAAAGCGTACTTTGGCAAAGCGGCACACGTTCTCCAAAGTGATGAACCCAGCACGAGACCCAGAAAAGCAAACAAAGAAGAGCTGAACAAAGGGCTCCGGAATCTTCCGTTTCGTGCATCCTCTTCTTTGTGACAAGCAAGCGGGTCGGATGACTCGGTGCGTCCTGTTGTCTTTCAGGAAACGAACGGTCTTCGCCGAGGGAAGGCCCATGTCGGAGAGCCAAGCCCACCAGGCAGGGGGGTGCTGAGATAAGCCCTGCTCTTCTGGACCTCCATTAATGGCAGGAAGGCAGCAAATAACGGGGGACTGATGGACGGGCTTCGGCACCGCACTGCGACATAGGAGGCTCCGTTTGTGCAAGACATTTCAAGGACAGAAATGATTGACTTTGAGGCCAGTTTTCATCTTTCATGTGCGCCTGTATGGAGAGCTCTAATAAGCCAGTCTTGCCTTAACAATAACACCTTCAGTCTGCTCAGCTGTGGGTTCTTTTCAGACACAGTGGCTTGACCACACAGAAAATATGGGGTGAGGTATGACCAAACAGCAAAAAATGAAAAAAAAAACGTAAGAGCAACAAGTCCTCTAGCTGTATAAAAATCAACGGTAATGCAAATGTTAAGAAAGAAAAAATGAAGCTGGTATGTTGGAATCTGCGTTTTTGTACATCGGCAACTCCAGCTTGCGTTTCTCTAATTTTAAATTTGGAGAAAAGTGTCTGATAAATAAATGTAAAGTAGTTTTAGTTAAGCAAACACAAATGTGTGTGATTTCACATGTACAATATACAGCGCGCCTCTGGCCCTGGACCTACTACGGGACCCTCTGCGGGACCCTCTGCTTTCCTCTCACAGTCCATCAAGATGAGAACAGCTACACTGCTCTTCAGAAGAGCGAGTACGCTTGTCGAAAACTGTTCAAGAGGCGTCTTGTTGACAAATTTGACGAGGAAATGAGCTGACATGCCTTCTCAGCTCTTCTGCAGCAGTTCCCAAAGATGTAGGACCCTTCAGGGTTGCTTTGCTTTCAGTTCGACCCACACAAGTACTGCCCAGGTTGCACTTTCGACTTGTAACGTGCACACAGGTACACACACACACACACACACACACACACACACACACACACACACACACACACACACAGTTCCACGTTGTTTAAGAGAAGCCCTATGTGCTTCTGGGCTCTTGAAATTCACCTCATTACAAGCACCCGCATCCTGGCTTCTAACTATTTGAATGTCTTGCTGGGCAACAGATCAGTTTCCTTATTACAGAGTGCAGCGGACGGGGGGAGGGGGGATTTGAGTAATCACTAGTCGCTCCTCTGCGATTCCCATTACGCCCGGCGCTAAGCGTAAATCTCAGAGAGCACTCCAAGCAGGTCTGCGGAAACGCGGGGCCGTGGGGGAGGGGGCAGGGAGCCGTAACGTAAACCCATTCTTTGTGCCGGAAGGGAAGGGGAGCCTGGCTCGGCAACCGGAGCAACGAGAGGAGGACAGGCAGCGGCGATGATGGCTTTACCGTGCTGCTGCCGATTGCCACGGGTCAGGCTCCGCGTACAAGGCGTGCAGAAAGCAGCCCGCTCCACCCGGAATCGGCGATATCGTTTTACCAGAGCCGCAATCGTTTTTCAGTAAGGCTGGCCCACAATACAAACCGCTGATCTGCCCCGATACGCGCTTCCCTTTGTCGACGCAAAGGAGGGGATGAAACGGGATGAGACGGGAGGCTGGCGGTCCGGATGCGGATTGACGTAGAGGCCCCTGGCACACGAGGAGCCCTGCGGTACCTGTTACCGCTGCTCATGTCAGCTGTCTTTAAACTGTCCTCTTCTTCCTACCCAGCTCGAATCATTGCTGAACCTCCTCCATGTAATGATGGTTTTACTATCAGAGCTGCAGAAGGAAATGGTTTTTGCGCTTGTCTTGGGTAACTGCTAATGAACTAGGACCGAGACGCAGACTTGCAGAGACCTGCTGGTCTCTATTGATTTTTATTTTCAAATTTTAATGTGTCTGTGCATGTATTACGCGCGCACACACACGCAGCATACGGGTTCTACGTTCTGCAAACGATTGGTTTTCATAGAATTGTAATCCGTTAAATGATCCATTCATAGTTTTCACAATCCACGACATCGCTGGTTTGCTAACCAGTTTGAAGGTCTAATTAAAAGAAGGATGAAATTCAGGCCGTTTAACAATTCTTCAAAATTCAACCTCATCATGGCTGAAAATACGGCCACGTCGGCTACGTAGTTCTGGCTCTCGACTCTAACCGCGCAATTCTGAAATGAAGGAAAGCATATTTTATTTAAGATGAGAGAGAATCAACTGTGTACAAGAACAGAAAATATACCTGCAGCTCCGATTCCTTTTAACCTGGACTATCAAAAGAATAGCTGTGTGAGAACTACAGCTTTGGCAGACTACACAGCGTGAAACATTTTCACATGCTAAAAACAAAGAACAAAAAAGTCATATTTCATAAAACTGTCAAATTAAAAAAAAAAAAAAAAAAAAAAAAAAACAAATTTGTCTGAAACTGCAAATGTCTTCTGAGACAGCAGGCAGAACACAAACCGCTTCAATAAAAACTATCAGCTGCATACATGGATAATGCTGTTCGCAACGCCGAATAAAAGTGATGGATAATCAATAATAATTCAAATATAGCTTCGACATAAACAGCACCTTTGATCTTGCGACAAAGGGATGGAATCAGACATTGTTTAGACTGCCAGTCCCTCTGCTTCCCAGCCTGATCGCTGTGGCCAGTCTTTCCCATATAACCACTTCACAGGGCAGCATGACATCAGAGTGTCAAAGGTCGCAGCTGCAGTCGCGTCTCACAATGGGTCTTGCAACCCACGCGATCCTCCCATCTCCTATGTGCCCTCCACCCTGACTTGAACCACCATTCCCCCAGGACACAACAAAAGATGAGAGAGAAATGAGTTTCAATCAGTCTTCCTCCTTGCCTTGTATATCCCCATGGAAAAACAGTATATGATGTTATACCCCCATATATATCATCGATAATTTTGGCATTAAGTGGGCCCAGATCACCTCCTGAGACTCCAGGGCATGAGCTCACATGCGCGCAGCACCGCTCGCGTTTACAATGTGGTCGCGATGGTTGCGTTTGTGCGCCCATCGGTCGCGCCTTCCGAGGACAGAGGTCTCGGCAAAGCCGTAGCGAGAGCCGTTTCATGGCAACAGCAGGTCCGTAAAATAGCGAGGATGGAAACGGCGGAGCGGACCGCACCGATGAATTACGGCAGGATCGGAGGAGCGAGGCGAGAAGGGGGCCGCGCATCAAAGAAGAGCCTGCCCCGGCCCACTCGACACCGGTGGTCTACAGCATAACAATGATCCTCACACTGGGTCTAGTTCGAAAGGCGGAGCAACTACGAGGCACGACGCGAACCCGTGTTTGGACAGCGCGTTTTAAAAAGGAATCAAAGTCCTTCATCCAGTTGATACTCAATGATGCTGGCAAATGCGTGTGTGAGTGTATATGTGTGATCACCTTACGGTTGCTGCTAGAAAACCACTCGAAGGACACAACTCGCTACCCGACACCCTTTTTGTTGCACATTTCGCTACAGGTACCTTCTTCACAGCCCTTGCTTCCCAACTAACTAACTGATGGCATGAATTAGTACGTCGTGTTCTGAAGCTAAAGGCAGATATCAACTTGTAAAGAATCCAGGAAATAAGGACAGTAGAACACACACACACACACACACACACACACAAGTGAATGCTTGCAGGACCTAGAGAGCCTTCAGAGCTTAGGTCTTGCGATCACAGTAGGGATTTTACACTGACTCCCTCTTCAGTGAATTATTTCTACCCACCACCAGAACAGAACTTATATAAGAAATGTAAGCTAATGACAAAATTTCTGCTTTTTTTTTTTTTAAAAAAAAAAAAAAAAAAAATTTCAAATTTTATTTCACAATGTCTGTTTCTGAGGTTTACTCTGGGGGGGGGGTTATTTAAACATTTTCACTCAAGGGTCAACAAAACCAACCCCCATCTCCAGTATATATACACACACACACACACACACACACACACACAGCCTGTTCCTTTCCAGTCAGGACAACCACTTCCTATATTTACGTGAACTATAACAACCCAACAGTGACAGGAAACACTTGACCTCCAGGCAGTCTCTCTAGAGAGGAGCCACTTCCCTAACTTCCCTTTTCCAGGGTGACCAGCTGGAACAGGGTGGAGTTAATACGGCCCAGGTAGTTAAAACACACTCTCAGTAAACCTTACCTTATGGGCTCTGATTCAGCAGTGCTGCCTATCTTGGTGCAAATGAGCGAGCCACGGGAGAACCACCTCTTGCTGACACCACCCACACACACACACACACACACACACACACACACACACACACACACACACTGATGTGCTGCTACCTGTCCCCTCACTACCTGCAGGATCAAGGTGCCTCCGTCATCAGCACAGACCCTCCTGGCTGTTCCGGGCTGTTCCTCCTCTTATACTTCCCGGGTGGGATTAATGACTCGCTTCCTCAGAGGCCCAACAACAAGATGCAGAAGCTTCATTTCCATACGGGTTTCTCCATCCTACAGTCTGGTGCGATACCGACACGTGCACTTTTCAGACGGATGAAAAATGTAAAGTGCTCCAAGGCAGGTCCATCATTTTCCTTTAAAATATACGGAATTTTGCAGAAGAATAAATAAACGGATTCAATTTCGTCTTTAGATAAAAAGAACATCCTCAGCAACTTGACCGCCCTCTGGATGGACTGTGGCTGAGCTTCCTTCTGTGTCCTCTGCTGTAGAACAATGCGGAAATACCGTCGACACTTAGCAGCCAAGCAGGTGTGATGAGTGCACTCTTAATGGAAATAAGTTCTGCAGTTTGAAACGTTTTTAAAAACAAACAAACAAAAAACTTGCTATGGATCCCACATGGTGACATTTTCGTCTCCCAAAGCCGCACGGCGAGTGTTTTACGTGCTGCTCCTGAGGAGGAAAGGTCGCTGCTGCCGCAGCGGGTCACCGTCATCACCGGCATCTCGGCGACGAAGCTGACAGCCTGTAAGGGCTCTGGGCTCCTCCTCAAGCCCCAGGCTGGTGAGCACACATCTAGGGCACGTCCGGAGTGCCCAAAGCCAGCATGAAATGCACCGCTCAGCCTCCATAGCATCTCCAAGCAGAAAAAGGGCAGATATATAACTGCTGCAAACGGAACATGTGGAAGTGTCTTTATTTCAAAGGCAAAGCCATTCATCCAACCCGATAAACGATCATTCTGAATCCTTTCCCAGAGTTAACCGGCATAAGCACATTTTTCTATGAGGTAATGGCTAAAGCAACATGTCATTTATGGTATAAATCAAAATACCAGGAGGAAGCAAATTGCCCCCACACGTTTACACCTATGGCAGGCCCCGGCGTGACACCAAGACAGGTGTTAAGTTTGAGGAGATGGACAGCGATGCTGGCGGAAGAGCCGTAAATGTCATGGCGGGCGCATGTCCTTTGGGCCGACCTTTTGTGTAGACGGGGTGAGGGAGATAGAGTACGCTGCGGTGCTCCGTTTCAGAAATTCATTAATTTCACCGCAGCATTCAGACGAGAAAACTGCCCGTTTGTTGCGTCAGATTTCTCGGGAGGAGCTGTGGAATAGCGAGCGGCCCACCGCTGCCAAATCTGGGACTTCGGGAAAAAACAGAACATTTCTTCTCTGTAGATTTAACAGCTGTTTTTAAAAAATAAATGCGGGCAGTCTTGAAATTATATGATCAAAATGATGCTTTCAGATAATAAGAATTTATGTAGAGATACTACAGGGAGGACATTCATGTATTCATGGGTGTGTCGAGAGGTTCGGGTGACACAGAGCCTTTTTATACTTTACCATTCGGTTTAAAACTGAGCCAAGTTTGCACACGCTGGCATCCAGTCAAACCCGTGCTTCCGCCCCACAGAAATCTCAGAAACAAAATATAATGCTAGAAATAAAGTGTGGCCCCGTTCTGAGGCCTTCCGCGGAACAAAGCAGCCACATGCTTTCAGCAAACTGGGTCAACTATATTAAGGACCTGATGTCTGTAGCACCAGGATCTTGGCAAAGATGAAAAAATACAAGGGCTGGGGGGGCTGGAGCTGAGCCATAGAGTAAAATTACTCTTGGAAGAAAGAATTTGTTCTTACTACATTACCTTTGACATAAAACACCCCCTTTTCGCTCCCTACTTGCTCCTAGGCTGCTCTCTCTGGAACTAAAAGCTTTCTTATGAGCTGCGCACTCCTCATAAGGGTCATTATAAAGGCAGTCCGAGTTCACAAAAGCGCTGCGGTCAAGCTTAACATCCCCCTTTTTCTTAATGCTGTAATTTACAATTAAAAAGAAAAATAACTATACTTTAAAAAGAAGTTTTTTAGCCCCTCAAGCCATCAGACTCCCCAATACTCAGGACTGACACTGGAACTATTGTCCAGTTTTAGTAATTATTATAAAGTCAAGCACTATTTGCACAAATCTGGCATACGAACGGGAACTTCATGCAGTCTGTGTCGGTAACCGTGTTCTATGTAGCGCCACGGTCCTGAAGGAACGTTGTTTCGTTTCACTGTGACTGTACCAGCTGTATATGGTTGAAATGACAATAAAGCCTCTCTTGACTCTTGAAGTTCTTGAAGCCATTAAAACTAGACATGCAGACTATGTGGATTAAGATCCATTATGCTGTTTTGTGCTTCATCTGTGCAGTTGCAACAGCTGCACGGCTATAAATGCAGTCTACTCTTCAGCATCAAAAGCGGGATAAATGACTTTAAACACAAATACGTTAAATATTTACATGAGCATGAATAATGCATCATCTTTGGCGAATTAAAAAATGTATTTTTCCTCAAACACTGTGTACTGAAAAGGAGTGTTTACCATAAATGCTTACTTATCAAAGGATGAGCTATTTGCATTATTGAACGGCAGGCTCCAGGACATGCCAGTTAACACAAGCAGATGGTACTTTCTGATCTGATTCCCTCTTCCTTTTGGTGTCTGAGCACGACTGACTGCCCTCTTGGCGAAGGCCGCCGCTCTCTGTCAACGCCAGGCCTTTTGTCGGTCGCTCTCGGTCCCTTTGCCTCCGACCGGCTGACGCTTCACTCGCACCCACATCACAGACTGCACGAGCGGGCAGAGCTTCAGCAGCAACCAGCTGGGACAGCGTTTACAGTCTGACCTTACCGGCACGAGACCCTCTTGCCAGGGTACCTTCACTGCTCTTACTGCAGTACTGAGCCTTTCATCCACCCAGCAGAGAACGGTTTCATAGGCAGGACTCACACTGACCACCAGGACTTTTCTTCCCACCTTGTGGTTCCTCCTAAATAACAGACTGCATGCATTCCATTTTAAATATAAAATACTGAAAATGGCCATTTAGGCTTAACTTGCATCCATCAGCATTATCCTTCTTCACCCATTTAGACCATGCACACAGATTGACTGAAACCACTTGTCCCAAGTGGGGTTGCAGCAAACTGGAGCCTAACCTGGCAACACAGGGTGTAAGGCTGGAGAGGGAGGGGATACACTCAGGATGGGAGACCAGTCTGCTGCAAGGCACCCCAAGCAGGACTTGAACCCCAGACCCACCAGAGGGCAGAACCTGGTGAAAACGGCTGCGCCACCGCACCCCCCATTTAGATGAGTATTATTTTATACACACATCAGGAATAACAAACATGTTGAAATAGTCCCATCTATCATCAACAACTGGTTGTTCAGTTCAGGGTTGTGGTGGTCCAAATCCTACCCTGAAAGCATATGGCGTGAGGCTGGATAGACCCTGGATGGCACACCAGTTCATCGTAGCGCTATTGCACGCACACACACACACACACACACACACACACACAGTTTGACGAAACTGGTGTTGAATACAGGGAGGAGATGGACAAAGAATGGCGATCGACTGCACAGCCAAGGAGCAGTTACATGGTCCTTGCGCGCCGTATCAGATATCCTTACAGTAGCGAAATAAACCAGCACTGTTCTCTACAGAACTGACACAAGTGACCAAAAACCCAATTTTAATTGGATTAGAAAAACAGAGAGTAAGGCCCCACGGGGTTCTGGGGTCAAGGGTCAAGCAGAAACTGGGCTACAGCAACACTCTGCTGGCAGCAAGTAACTGAAACAATAAGAACGCCGTTGAGCTCAAAAACAGTATCTTTATGAAGGACAAATAAGGCAACTGGTTTCTCTCCCTCCCTCAAACTGGCAGGACAAACTTTCTTGTGCCAACTGCTGCGATCCGACAAAAGGACTAATTTACCTGCTGATTTAGCAATTAATCCATATTTTGTTCAACTCATTTATAGAGAAGAGCAGCTCGGAGAAGCACCAGTAAATAAACAGCATGTCTCAGATGCCCATAATGCAAGTCCTGCTTTTAATTTCGGCGCAAAGACTGGATAATTTTCCTTTGAATTTCCCACTGATAGCAAAGTGGAGAAATTTCAAAGCAGTGATGGTGGTAATTATTTGCCTGGGAGAAGCAGAGGACCTTGATCGTTTGCGAAAGCGCAGGAAGGATGTGACTGGAATGAGTTAAATGAGGCAAAGTGCGCAGTGGGCGGGGCAAGTGGATGGTGGGGGTGGGGGGGGGGGGTAGGAGCTCGGCAACAGGGATGCTGTAGAGCCAGAGAGGCCACATGTCAGCACATCACAGGGTCGTGTTGTGTTAGCTGTACAAACAGGACCTTTGGCCTTTTCGTCTAGCTACCAGCCAGAGCACTAAGTGCACACGCCATATATTTGTAGCTAAGCGGGGACGTCGAAATTAACAAAAACACACACACACACACACACACACACACACACACACACACACACACATTTTCAGAACTGCCTGTCCCATATGGGGTCGCGGGGGAACCGGAGCCTACCCGGCAATACAGGGCGTAAGGCCGGAGGGGGAGGGGGCACACCCAGGATGGGACGCCAGTCTGTCTCAAGGCACCCCAAGCGGGACTCGAACCCCAGACCCACCGGAGAGCAGGACTGTGGTCCAACCCACTGCGCCACCGTGCCCCCTCATTAACAAAAACAATTTTTAAAAAAAAAAAAAAACTAAGGAAATGCATGTCATAGGATCTACGTGCTTCGCGTTACGTTTATATTGTTACGGCTCTAATTTAGAGTTGGGCGATATTTACGAACAGCAACGAGTCTGCGGTACCAACCCAGGTAACTCCTAACACGGAAACCGCTTCTCCCGTCTCCAGCAGCTTCAGGCCATCATTCCCAGTAGTCTTTGAGGAAGGCTTGTCTGCTGTTATGGCATTTTATTTGCAGTTGGTTATTTATTCAAGCTGCCACTTTACTGCAAAGAGACTTATGATTCAATGGCTCACATTATTTATACAGCCAGGTCATTTTTACTGTATCAGGGCAGCTACACTCACCTCTTGGTGCAGTAGTTTTGTTTTGTTCGAGTACTTTGATCACGAAGACTGCACCAGGAGGCGAGATTCAAACCTGGGTGTTTCGAGTCGAAGGGAGGCACTCCAAGCGCTACGCCACCCGCTGCCCCCGTACTTACGCTGTCTATGCGAAGCACTACAGTGAGAGAGGATTCTCTGCATGAAACAGCCCAGCTAGATTCCTCTCCACAGGTTTTCTGCTATGCAACTTTTTAATTTTATCTGCATCGACTGGTTTTGCAAAACTCTGGTTTCAAAGTCTGCAAAAATAATGTAGCATCACAGCTCTTCTGCTCCAACTATTAAGTTATTCTCCTATTAAATATCAGTCACTTGGTACGACTTGTGAAGCAAAATTACCGTTTCAAGAAAAGTGCAGCGAAAACAGTTTAACAACAAAATTAAAAATATATGTTGACTCGGGACTGAGGCATTAACTTGATGCAGAGTAAGTGGCTATTTACTATAAATGAGTATAAATGGGCACTGACTGTTTTCTCTTTCAGGCTGAATTGTTGGAAAATTACTACTTAAATATTATTATACTACTTAACAGTGCTTTGAACAACAGACTTTTTCATCTTAAAGAAAAGAAGAGAAAGGAAAATAGAAAGCACTGCACTCCTTGCAGAAAGTCCAACGAAAACAGCGTCTGTACCAGATGAAGTTATGCGTGAGCACGTCTTACGAATACTCCACGTGACGTTCCGTCTGACCGTCGGTACTCACCGGTTGGGCTGCCGCACTCCTGCACGTTGCACTTCTCGGTGTTCTCCGGCCAGGCCGTGTGGTCGCACTGCGCCGGATCTTCCTCCGGCGTCCCCTCGGGCTCCGCCCGGACGTCCACGCATTTGACGAGCCGGCGCCGCACCCCTCCGCCGCAGGAGGCTGAGCACTGGGAGGGACCGAGCCACGGGACGGGTCACGCATAGCGAAGCTGGATGGACACGGTCACACCAAACGACGTGGGCGGCAAGGTGATCACCTCATGCACTCATCCATCCGGGCCTAATCAGGGCCTCCACCCTCAAGCCACTGCTCTATATAGTAGCACGCGCCCCCCCCCACACACACTCACAGACCCTTGGAGATGTTGGTACAACACAGTACATGAGGTGGCATCAAGGTGCCATCCTCCACTAAATAAGTTACTGGTCTCCCAGTGTTGAGACGCTGGCCATTGTGCCCAGGTTGACGCACACAACAGCCGGATGAGCCGCTCATGCTTCATGTTTGTTTACGTTTATTCACGCGTCTCAGGCCCGGCACTGCCCTCGTTCCCTCTCCACATACTGAAGAACACTCAATAATTAGGAGCTGTGCGGAGACGGAGTCTCACTCTGAAAGGATGAGTGCGCTCGAGGAGATTCGAAGAACTCGGATCTCTTCGCCATTCTCAGTTACGTCCTGCTCCCTCATGTTTTTCACACCGCAGTTGAAACTAGCTCTGGTCTGAGATAGAGCATTTTCTCCCACAGATGTACACACTTCTCAGTGACTTGAGGATGATTTCAGTGGGTTACATCCATACTGCACACGTGCGACCCCGAAGTGACCCACCTGGCCCCAGAAGCCCGTCACCCACTGAGCGCAGGGCTGGCTGTTGCACGTCTGGATGCGGTTGGGCCGGAGGGACTCCTCGCACTTCCCCGGCTCCGCACAGGTGACCAGGCGCTGTTGCTCCCCGCCTCCACATACCTCCGAGCACTGAGAGAGGACCGGTGGGGAGGGACAGATAAGGAGACACCGCAGCTGGAGAGAAGCCATTTGCACAAAGCTCCCAGGACTCAGATCACTGGCATATGGATACCCACAGGTTTCCGCAGTCTGCGGAGCACGACACTGGGCATTTTGTGCAGACACCTGCTGGGAGTCTAAATAAAGCTTGCCGGGGGGATATTGCATCTTACCTGTCCCCAGGAAGAGGCGTACCAGTCCATGCAGGCCTGTAGGCTGCAGAGTGCACGAGTCGGGGGCCCTGGAGCCACAGCCTGGCAGTGAAAGGGCCGCAGGGGCCTCTGGTCCCGAACGTCAAAACACTGGATCTCGCGGTGCTTCACCCCGCCGCCGCAGTTGCGGGAGCACTGTCATTGCAGAAAAGGCACTTTCAACAAGTCCCTCCACCCACATACACAAAAACCACAGTCAGCAGTGCTTTTCTCCCTATACCATGGATGCCGACATGATTTTTTGTTCCGTCAGACCAATAAAACCACAAATTACAGAAGAGGGAGATGCCAGCTGGAAACACACGGGTGCCGCAGTTAGGTTGATGGACAGCAGAGACGCCGGCGCTCCTCACCTTGCTCCACACGCCGGCCCTCCAGGTGGAGCAGGGCCGCAGGTAACAGCGTCGGGCCGGGACGGGCCGCTTGGACGCCGCGCAGTCCGAGTCCGCGCCGGTGCTGCACCGCACTGACCTCCAGGTGGCGCCGAGGCCACAGCTGGTGGAGCACTGTACAGAAGGGCAGCAGTGGGGATCTGAGGTTAAGGGTCAGGGCTCTGGGTCGCCATAGCAATGCTGGAAACATTGTACAACAAACTCACACAAGGACTTGTGCAACACCTTAAATTTCAAATGAACACTTTTCTTTGACAGTATTTGATACTTAAAGATTTTAATGTTGTACACACTTTATGGACAACATGTCATTGTTTATGTATATTACATAACTATTTGTTAAGTGCATTCATTATTTTGATTTATAATTCCCACATCAGACTACTGAGTAAGTGACAAGATGGGATGTTCCACCGGATACCGTAATATTTTCATCTCAAAGAAGTTACACTGCAAGCCATGACTGAATTATTTTTAACAGTACATTGTGGAGGAACAAAATGGAACAGTTATGTAAGCTTCACAAGAATGTCATGCAAGAGAAATACTTGGAAAACGTTCATATAACAGATTCCTGAAACAGCGTCTTTATATTACTTTAGCAGCTACGGCGAGAGCACACTGATGCTAATTATGCAGCAATGACCATTTCTTGTTCTACAATCAAATCAATTTTGCGCCAGCTGAATGTCAGGAATGCTTGATGTATAACTCACTGTGCTCCAGTTCCCTGTGGTCCAGAAGGCCGTGGGGTCTGGCTGTGCTGTGTAAGAGAGAACAGGTCGGTTGGGCCCGGCACCGCCAGGAGAATTGCCAGACTGCTCTGGGAGAGGATGGTCGGATCCTCCTGGCCTCAACATGGGAGGAACATAGACCTCACTGAAGTTTATCTTTGGCCACGAAGGATGGGGCCAAGGACCTTCGGGAGCGGTCTTTTCAACTGTGGTGCTCACATCCGGTGCAAGTGTTGTAGAAAGGCTGCTCGCAGTGTTTAAAATGCTTGAGGTGGTCGCGGTGTTGACTGCAAGGTCCCCCAGATCTTCACGAGATACGAGCTGAGTTCTATCCTCAGAGCAGAGGCCCAGGCTTTCCCCATTTCCTGTGGCTAGATCAGAAAGATCGGAAGGAGTTTGCACAGACCCCGGCTCCTGAGGGGAACGAAGAAAGGTCGCTCTGTTACCTTCATCGATGGGCCAGGAATCGGTACCTTCACTCTCAATTTTAGACTCTGTAGCATAATATTGATTTGATCCCTGCTCACCAGTGAAAATCCTAGCTGGAGAATCTTGAACACTGGAGGCTGTGCTTTGAGAACCGTATTCGAGCTCTGAATTTGCTGGAGTCCTGGGCAGAGCCTGACTCCACTGGGGAGGGCTACTGTGAAAGAAGTTGCCCTGGTATGTTTCAAAGTGAAACACGCTATCAGTGGGAGGAGGGGATGCTGGGGCCTCCACCGTAACCCATTCTTCCCGGATTCCAGGAGCACCTCCATCCCCGTCCTTCGGATCACGCCCACCTTGAATGGGCTGAGAAAGCTCCCTGTCAACAAGTTGTTTATCATCCCATTCTTCTCCAGTTATAATTTCTGGAATGTCACCGGTGTTGCTGTGATCAGCAGGCATTTTGTGATCGGCGCCTCCCCAATCGACTTCCTCGCCACCACCTGTGACACTCCCTTTGCCAGTTTTTCCGATGCTAGTTCCGTGGTTGTGTGTAAACACTGAGGCATCACGATGAGTGAATTTCACCTCTGAATCCTCCCCTACTGTGGCATCGGTCAGCCCCCTGCTGCTAGTTCCCAAGGAATGCTCTGTATTGAGGTCATGACTCTGGCCGACAGCACTATTAGACACTTTCCATTTCTTTGAGAATCTTGTGATTGAAACCAGAGGTTTTGGTGTGGCAGAAACGGGCAGAAAATGGTCTTCTTCATAAAATACATCTTCATTCTCTGTACCGCCTTTGCCAGGGTTCCCAGCTGGCAGTTGATCTTGAACTTTGATATTTTCCAGTTCTTCAACATCCGCCGTGATCAACTGATCGTTGTCAGCACCTGGAGGTAAGGCCCTGCCGTTATGCGTGTTTTTAGAAGAGGTCACAAGTGTGTATGAGGTAGTTGTAGGCAGATCTGTTGTGGATCCCAACGAAGCGGGTTTAGGCTCTTCTTTCTGGTCAAATCCCAGACTATCTCCTGTATCGACCTTGTCATCAAAGTCATATGACAGGTCTTCGTGAAATCTTATGAAATTATAGTCATAGTAGAAATCATCCACCAGCACCTTGTTTCTGATGGAGTTGTCTGCAGTGTTATCTATGTGATTGGAATGGGACAAATCTTCCTCAAAAACATTGTTGTGGTCTCCGCGGTGCCTTGTAGGATGGATCCTCGCAGTTCCTTTCTCCGGAATGGGCAGATGATTATCGTCGAGAACGGAGTTGATGTCATTGAAGATCTCTCTGCTAGATGAGCCGCTTCCGGACCAATCGCTGCCGAAGATGTCCACCGTCACCGGGCAGTCCTGGATGTAGCAGGAGAGGTCTGACTTCGGCCTCATCCGGGGATCGCAAGCAGCCCCCGTGTTGTTTGAACAGACCACGGTCCGGCTTTGCAATCCCGAGCCGCACGTCACCGAGCACTGTGAGAAAAGAGGAGGCATGATGTTGAAACCAGCAGCACAGCGTGCACCACACGGTGATTCTAATGCCCCAAAACATAAACTTTAGCTAAATATCACATTAATGGCACATTTTACGGAAGACAGCCACAACAAAGAACGTGCAGTATTTTACAGCGGTACTTTTAAAAACATTATCAAATTGTATTCTTAGGCAGTATTTTGATTTCCAGTCTGAAAATCTAGACTCGTCATTAATGACTCACCTGTAGAAATGGACACATTATGTCTCAGTACCTGCCTTAAGTGCATCCCTCGGGGTAATCATATTTCTTTTCCAAAGCCCAGCTAATGACACGAGGACCCTCGTTAAAATATCAGTTTTGTTCAAGCTGTATCGATTTTACCCGACAGAAAGAGGTTTGGCCTTTCAATTACTCCACAGATGTAATATTGCTTACGTATTCCTTTCATTCTGATGACCCAGGTGACAGTGCTGTTGAATTTCTTGAAAAAGCTGATAAAACAAGTCATGATTTTTTCAATGAAAACTTTTCCCACTGTGTGTGTAATATGAATTTCTAAGAACCCAAAAGGTGCAATACAAGGAATTATAATCAGTTTTTCATGTCACTCAGTACTTTGCCTGAAAGGGCCCCAAGTATTTCTTTTTTCTTAAAAACAATGCATTCTGCTTAAAAAACACATTTACGTGTCAAAAAAACAGCATAAAACGTTAAAGAAAAGTGGGAAATATTAAGTCCATTCATTGTAGGTTTGGCTGGAACTAATGAGGAAAACGGAGGAATTTTAACAACGTGAAAAACCTGTACGTTGTTGACGCTTAATCCGTGGGGGTTGGGGGGGTTCGGATGGAACAAATTCTCAGACTTAAAAATAAAGGGAACTAGATGGATCCCCCCCAGATGTCCTCACCTGCGACCAGTTGCCCACGGTCCAGTTCGAAGGGCAGAGCAGGTGCCTGTTGCAGGGAACGACCGAGTCGGGCCGGGGCATGTGCTGGCACTCGGAGGGATGCAGGGCTCTCTGCTCTTCCAGGCCGACGCTCTGGATACAAAGCACCGTTCTCTTGGCCAGTCCTGACTCCCCGCAGCTGGACGAGCACTTCTGCCACTCTCCCACCCACCATCTGGGCAAAAACGTCAGGAATCTTTAGTGACCCAACACCCCGATAAAAGTCAGCCTTCACAATAGCCCCCTTCAGAAGCAGGACAAAAAAATGGCTCTATTTGGCTTTGAACAGTTTCAAAGGACCTAGGAACTGTCGCTAAATCGGGCTCAAACCGCAGTAATCCAGCTTTCCGTCAGCCTGAATAAACCTTTGCCTGTAAAAATTCAGAATTCTTTGATGCATCTTACATACATCATGCATATTTTACCATTGTACAGTGAACTTGTGCCTCTTTTTCAGTCCGTCTCGGTTTAACTCACGTCGCCGGGCAGAGCTCTTCGTTACAGCTGGCCCGCTTGTCATCGGGGCGGGTCGCCGGGTCACAGTAGTGCTCCTCCACTATCCCAGAAGTCCTTTCCATGCAGTGAACGATCTGCCTCTGGACACCTGGAGGGAGCGTGCCATGGGACAAGCGTGGCTGTTAGCAGACAGCACGCACACACATGCAGGAATAGAGAAAGGGCACGTAAGCTTTGTGTATGCTGGCCACCTGGACAAGCGAAACACACCTGTGAGTAGAGGTGATCAGGTCAGACGCAGCACCTCGGGAGGTCTGGAATGCTGTTAATTACCTGACTTTTTATGTTATGAGGAGTGACGCCTTAGGGCTGGCAAACACCGACCTGTAGTCGCACCACATACTGACAAGACAAACGACCAGTTACTCAGGCCTGAGACATTGTCTCATTGTCAGGAGACAATCTGGCACTTTTCTCCCAGCAGCACTCTGTTGGTACCCGTCCGGGTTGCGGACCGATACACACGGTGTAGCAACTCATCTTACGTCCCCTGTTTTTATCTACTTAGGGTAACTGATGTAGCTAGACACACATATGGTAACAAAACCGAACATGTCACCGTGCACATGGAATTACGCATTGTTCCCTTGGTAAAGTCTGCTTTCTAATGGAAACGAGTTAATTGCTTTGCTCGAGGGAATGTGGATTGAAATGGAATTCAAAATTGGAATGCAGAAGGAAATTATGAGCTTCAGCGCTCAGAGCTGCGGGAGGCGAAGGTGCAGACACCGCAAGCCCTGCAGGACGAGCAGAGGATCTTCTTGTGCCTCCGATCACCATAATCCCCCAGAGATGCCCTCCTTTCTCTCCGAGAGTCTGATCCGCTCAAGTCAGCCTCTGAGGTGGCCCTTCTCTCGAGTGCCGCATCGTGTTGGGGCCTCGCGCCTCAACCGACCGTCCTGCGTGGGCGCTTTCCCAGAAACATTCAAACGGCCCGTGTCCCTCAGGGAAGGACGCCGAGACGGATGAGTGACTCCAGCGGCAGCAAGCAGGGAAGACGGAAGACGGCTGGACGGCGAGGCAGTCCGAGGGGAGGACGGATGGTGGGAAACCGCCCAGGGCCCTTGTCATCAATACTATAATTGCTCTTATTTTGAGGGACAGCGCGGCAATGGAGAAGGTCAGCAACCAAAGCTCCAAATTCCACAGAAGCACAAACAAACCAGCCAGACTGTACGGACACGTGTTAAAAAGTTTTCCATCCATGACGGCTGCACACTGACAGTAAACTGACAAAATATCGCCATGTCGTGCAGTAAAGTTTCCCTACTTAAAAAAAACCCAACAAATAACTGCCTCCTTTTTGACAGTGCTAGTTTAATGATTCGCTTCAAAAGCCGTGGGTCACTTTGACAAGTCGTATTTCTTATCTATAGGCAGCGGCACGCCGCTACGTTTCAAACGGCCGGTTCCGTTCAATGGCTTCTTTCACAGCGAGGCCCGCGAAGCAGAGAGGACTCCGCTCCTGCTGCCACTCGGTTCCAGCTCCCTTGCAGACATTCACGCTGAGCCAGAAGCGGAGCTCCGGTCCTGACTGTGGGAGGCATCTCATCAACCTCCCACAGAGAAATCCTAGGAATTCACTACTACAAGTGATCTCGGAAAACAGAGACGCTCGTTCTCCGCACCGCTGCGGAACACCGAGAGTCCCGGATGAAGTCAAAGTCACTCTGGAAACCACAGAAGTCAAACAGGCAGCTTTAGGAGGTATTGAAATGCTGACATTTCCCAGACAATGACAGCTGCAGTCTCTCTTGCAGCGGAAGCTTGATTCTAATTTGAAGGCAATATTGCAATATTTCCTTACCAGATGGCTCGCTTTTACGAAATGCGGCCAATTACAGCTGTTCGAACTAAGAGAGACTAAGTGCTCGTGGCTTTAAGAAAAATTCCTTTTACTAAAGTTGACAGCTTGAGAGTTCTGCAACCGTTTGAATGAGAATACAAATCTTAAGCAGCATCAGCTACGGTCTCTCCTAATGTGGCTTCAGCGCTCTTACTCTGCTTTAGAAAATATAACCATATGGAAAAACGGTATTTCCCAGCAGGATGTGGAAGAGTGTTACCTTGCTGTCTGGTGACAGAGCAGGGAAAAACCTACTAGCAGACAACACTTGAAGAGGCCCAATAGCCCATCCACGAAACACTTGTTTGTGCTGAACTAATTTTCAAAATAAAATATTAAATTAAAAATTAATATAAAATTACTGCAATAAAACATTATTTCATTGCCCAGCCAATACTTTCATCACCATTTTAAATAAACAACAAAATTTTAAATGAATGATCTCTAAAAAACAGGCCTACAAGCTTGATTTATGTTTCCAAATAATTCCAGGATTCATTTTTTATACTTAAATTATCCACCATAAGCCTATAATTCCCCTTAATTACATTCCAGAATAAGTTAGGTGCATGTAAAAAAAAGATGTTACTCAAAGACTGAAAGGGGTTATTCACTTATTTTTCAAAGCAGCAAAAAAATGCAACGATGGCCATAACACATTTTGATGAACTGCAGTAATAAATCTAAGTTTCCTTTCAAAGCTTCCATTTCAAAAGCAGAAAAATACAATTAGAATTTAGTGGCAAACTGGACTGATACCTCTTTGTCCAGCTTACACCTGTAAAATGCGACAAAAACTAACTGGAGTGAATGAACCATTTTCATTCAACTCTATACTAGTAGCGTGGGGTGCGGTGGCACAGTGGGTTTGGCTTGGCCCCACTCTCTGCCGGGTCTAGGGCTCGAGTCCTGCTTGGGGTGCCTTGTGATGGACTGGCGTCCCGTCCTGGGTGTGTCCCCTCCACCTCCAGCCGCGACCCCGCTTGGGAAAAGTGGCTTCAGCCCATGTGTTTATGTATATACTAGTGAAACTATAAGGAACATAATTTCCTGTTTAAATATGTTCACACTGTAAATGTTAAGATGTTAACTGTATATACAAGATCTTCACAATATTGTTTACATAAAAAGAAAAATGCTGATCATACACTAGAGCACAGGCAGACAGAAGCCCTTTATCTGCTGAGATAGAAAG
This sequence comes from Scleropages formosus, assembly GCF_900964775.1. Lineage (NCBI taxonomy): Eukaryota > Metazoa > Chordata > Actinopteri > Osteoglossiformes > Osteoglossidae > Scleropages > Scleropages formosus. Next base: position 888,449 of record NC_041816.1, on the reverse strand, counting down.
TCATCCCGAAGGTGTTGAAGGGCAATTATTTCTGAGAAAAATTCACATTTACATCTATTCCCTCAACTGATACTTTTCTCTAAAGCAAGGTATAACGTTCAGTTACCTACATTTACTCATTTAGCACATGCTTTTCGCCAAAGCGACTTACAGTGTTATGATACTTACAATTATTTACCTATCTGGGTAATTTTACTGGAGTAATTTAGGGTAAGTACCTTGCTCAACAATACTACAGCTGGAGGTGGACCTGCGACAGTTGGACCCAAAGGCAGCAACTCTAACCACTAGGCCTTTAACACAGGCATAAGGCAAGAAAAACAAACATCAGACAAAGAAACAAAAAAGACAGTTCACTACCACCTATCATAATATAATGCTTTTATAGAGCTATAAGTATGTCTACCAGGAGGAACAAAAACTCCCAAATGAAAATCGAGGTAGGAAAAAAAAAAAACCTCTGGGGTTCCAAGGGCTGCCCTTCGCCCCGGGCGTTCTAGATTAAATAAGACTTCTAAGCCAGTTTAATAAGCAAGTAATAATGGTATTGCTGCTGTATGGTAGCCTGATCATCCAAGGTGACTTACAATGCTAGATACACTACTTATAATGAGTCACTCACCCATGTGTTAGTGAAACATGGTTTCTTCCTGTCACATGCATACTACTGTTTACACCGCTGGGTAATTTTTACTAGAGAAACTTAGGACCAATACCTTACACAAGGTTTTTACAGCAGCAGGCAGGAGTCAAACCCGTAACCTTCATACCCAAAAGCAGGCGCTTTAATCACTACGCTATCCCGAACTCACCATGTTGTTTACAAACACCTGGGGCAGAATTTGGTTTAATTATGAGTTACATCTGCTTATGTTTCCCTGTTCAGAAAATCTACATCAAGAACATCGGCGCTTTATCCATAAAAAGACATCTGTCAAAACTAATCAGG